>NC_052961.1:14667229-14780056 GCF_013358895.1 Oreochromis aureus | reverse complement strand
TTGGTCTAAAATTTATTATGGAGGAAGAATTGCAGCAACTTAGAGACTTGGTAGCACAGTTAAAAGCAGATAATGAGCAATTGCGCCGGGATAGAGGCTGTGCTGGAGTCTGGTGGTGGTGCTGCGTCGGCCTCCTTCGCACCAGCTGGTTGCATACCAAATGTTGGTAGCCAGGCTGCTGTTACAGAGCGTTTGGTGGTGGTGCCTAGGGACCGTAAATGTCCCATGTTTAATGGCAGAAACGGGCATCAATATAGCTGAATGGGTCGAAGAGGTTCAAGCGTGCATGCGTGCCCGGCACCTGTCTGTTGCTGATCAAGCATTTTTTATTTTGACCATTTAGAGGGAGAAGCAAGGGAGGAGATCAAATTTACGCCCTAATTCAGGCGAGGGGATCCTGCTCGCGTGTTGACCATTTTAAAGGAACTGTATGGTGTGCGCAGTCCTATGTCACTCTGCAGCAGGCTTTCTTTTCGAGGAGACAGCGGGAGGAGAGACTTTGCAGGAGTTTTCCTTAGCGCTAATGGCTCTGATGGAGCAAGTGAAACAAAGTGCACCTGATGGCATGCGTAATGCAGAGGTGCTGCTCCGAGACCAGTTTGTAGAACATGTTGCTGACAGTGCTCTCCGCAGAGAGCTTAAACAATATGTTCGCCGTGAGCCTACTGCCACCTTGTTAGAGGTGCTGGGAAGCAATTAGATGGGAAAGAGAAGGGTTTTCAGGTGGTGTTCATGACCGTGGCTATTCCACCATCAGCATATGGTTTCCAGTGTGGGGTGCACACTAGCCCTAGGTTCACTCCTGTTGGTACACCGGAGTCTGAGTGGCGTGAGCTAAAGGAACTCCTAGCAACGCCAGCAAGAGCAGTTAAATCAGCTCACTGAGACAGTGGTTTCTTTACAGAACCCCGAAGAGGTGTTCGGCCTCCACGGAGCTGGCTCGGTGATTTGTCGCCGATGTCAGCAGCCAGGACACTTTGCTAGGGGAGTGCACTGGGAGGCGGGTTTCACACCGCACCAGAGCAGGTTCCGATTCAGGCCCTCCTCAAATGCGGCAGTTGGTAATCACCTTTCCGCTACCCAGTCGGGCTAAAACCCTCTGAGCTGCAGAGCCACAGTTCAGGTGGGGAGTTCACTGGCTCACAGAAAGATAGGATTGGCAGGTTAATTTCGCCGTGTCCAAAGATGGATGTGCTGATTAGTGGGGTGACTGTCCCTTGTTTGGTGGATACTGGTTCCATGGTTTCCACCATTACAGAGAGCTTCTTTTGACGCATTTGCCCCTTGGGGACAAGAACGCCTTCAGTCATGCCATTGGTTACAACCGGGCTGCCAATGGGCTTGCCATTCACCCATTGGCTATTTGGAGCTCAGTGTACTCCTGTGTGGCAAGGAAATGCCCTCTTGTGGGATCCTCATAGTGAAGGACCCTCCTGGTGCCACGCCCTCTGTTCCTGGTATTTTAGGAATGAATGTCATCCGTTGCTGTTATCAAGAGCTGTTTGGGGCTTTCGGTGGCTCCTTGTTTAATTCTCCTTCTGTGTCACAGGCACGAGACCAGTTTTGGAGGCCTTACATCAGTGTCACCAGTCTGCAGCCCAAGCCCCAGAGGACCGTGCTGGTACCGTCAAGGTACAGGGCCCATGGGCCGTCGCGGATACCTGGTGGTGTCATGCAGCTGGTGGCCACCACCTGCTCACAGCAGTTGTCAGGCCAGTCTGTGCTTTTCGAGCCTCCTGAGTCCGGGCTGCCAGTTGGGTTGCTGGCCTCTCCATGTTTGGTCCAGGTGGATAAGGGTGTTGCCTATATCCCAGTCACTAATGTGGGAACAGCTGAAGCTGTCCTCCACCCACGGACCCATTTAGGAGTGATCAGCCAAGCTACTGTTGTTAGCCTCCCTGCTGGTGTTAGCGAGGAACACTCTTTTCCCATTACAGTTTCCTCCCATACAACCAGCAGCCCTGCTCAAGACATGGTGGATGCGATTGACCTGTCTGCTCTCACTGAGTCAGAGCAACATGAGGTACGGTTACTTTTGCAGAAGTACCGCTCTGTTTTCTCCACTCATGAGGGAGACTTGGGCTGCACGAACCTTATCTCGCCGCGATATACCTCTGCTTGATGGCGTGCCGTCCGGCAGAGGTATAGGCGATTCCTCCTTCTGATTATGAGGCCGTCAGGGCCCATATCAATCAGCTATTGGAGGCCCAGGTAATTCGGGAGAGTAGCAGTCCTTATGCTTCTCCCATCGTGTTGGTCCGCAAGAAGGATGGAAGCCTCCGTCTGTGCGTTGACTACCGTTGCTGAATAGCAAAAGCGAGGAAGGGCGCCTTCCCTTTACCTCGCATCGAGGAAAGTCTGGATGCCCTTGCTGGCGCCGCTGGTTTTCTACCATCGACCTGGCCAGCGGGTACAATCAGGTACCAGTTTCTGAACAGGATAAGCCTAAGACCGCTTTTTGCCGCCGTTTGGCCTGTTCGAGTGGAATCGTATGCCATTCGGGCTGTGCAATGCTCCTGGTACCTTTCAGCGCCTAATGCAGAGGATGTTCGGGGATCAGCAGTGCCAGTCGCTACTGCTGTACCTGAAACGACATCATTGTGTTCTCCTCGTCTGTTTCTCAGCACCTGCAATGGCTGGAGATGGTGTTGGCAAGGCTGCAGCAAGAGAGGGCTCAAGGCTAAGCTAGAAAAGTGTGCCTTTTTCCAGCAGAAGGTTAATTACTTGGGCCATGTAATCTCTTGCGGTGTCTCCACCGATCCAGCCAAGGTTGGCCTTGTAGCCAAGTGGCGGTGTCCTCGTTCCGTGTCAGAGTTGCGATCCTTTTGGGTTTCGCCAGCTATTACCGGCGCTTTGTGGAGGGTTTGCCACATTGGCGGCTCCCCATCAAGTGGTGGCTAAATTGGCTGGCACCAAGACAAAGAAGGGCTCGAGACAGAGTTTGAGTGCTATCTGGACACCTCAGTGTGAGGAGAGCTTTGAGGCCCTGAAAGCTAAGCTTGTGTCTGCCCCTGTGCTGGCGTATGCTGAGTTCGCACGTCCATTCATCTTGGAGATTGACGCCAGTCATAGTGGTTTGGGTGCAGTTCTCTCCCAAGACGTAGAAGGTGTTGTTAGGCCAGTGGCTTATGCCAGTCGAGGTCTTCGGCCCCATGAGCGCAATATGGACAATTACAGCTCCATGAAGTTGGAGTTTCTTGCGCTCAAATGGGCCATGGCAGAAAAGTTCCGGGAGTACCTGCTGGGGCACAAGTGTGTGGTTTACACTGATAACAATCCACTCAGTTACCTCTCTTCAGCTAAGCTGGGTGCCACGGAGCAGAGGTGGGCCTCCCAGCTGGCGGCATTCGATTTTGAGATTAAGTATCGCTCAGGCCGCGATAATAGGAATGCTGATGCTCTCTCCCGACAGTATGAGACGAGCTCCAGCCTGGCAGAGGGCGTGTTGCCTGGGACTCCCATCCCGACTTCGCTTCAGCAGGCTCCGTGTCCAGCAGTGCTGCCCGCTGTTACTCAGTCAGAGATTGGGGCCTTTCCGTCTCATTCTCCGGGGGATATCCATGCTTTGCAGGAGGCTGACCCCCTCCTGAAGGGTTTCCTGGTATACTGGAGGAGGCAGTCCCCGCCCTCTTCAGAGGAAAGGAGTCAGGTCCCCAAACCAGTCATGGCTCTGGTGCGTCAGTGGGATCGTCTGGTGGAGAAGGATGGCATCCTCTATCGCCGCATTTTGCGTCCGGGTGGAGGTGAGGAGGCCATCCAACTTGTGCTTCCAGAGGCTCTGAAGCCGGAGACCTTGAGGCAGCTGCACCAGGACCATGGGCACCAAGGTATTGAGCGTACCACTGAACTAGTCCGGCAGCGTTGTTATTGGCCCGGGATGTCCTCTGACATCAAACAATGGGTTCAGCGTTGTGAACGCTGTCAGGTCGCGAAGGACTCAGAGTTGGGGCCTCATAGTTATATGGGCCACCTGTTGGCATCCAGGCCAAATGAAATTCTGGCCATAGATTTCACACTGTTGGAACCTTCTCGTAGTGGAGTCGAAAACGTCCTGGTCATGACTGACGTTTTCAGCAAATACACTGTCGCAGTCCCTACCCGGGACCAGCGGGCCTCTACTGTGGCCCAGGTCCTATTGACGGAGTGGTTTTTTAAGTTTGGCGTTCCTAGCCGCCTCCACTCTGACCAGGGTAGAAATTTTGAGAGTCTGGTGATGCAACAGTTATGTGAGTTGTATCGGGTAGCTAAGTCCCGTACAACCCCCTACCACCCAGCGGGTAATGGGCAGTGTGAACGGTTTAACTTGAACCCTCCATAACCTCCTTGGACCCTGCCATCATCTCGGAAACGCGACTGGGCTGCATGCTTACCACCGTGCTCTTTTGCTATAATAGCACGCCCATCAGGGCACTGGAGAGTCGCCCTTTTTCCTGATGTTTGGCAGGGATCCTAGGCTGCCTATTGATTTCCTTCTAGGCGGGTTCAGGACCCAGTGCCTGGAGAGGTTCAGGACTGGGTGGCGAGCATCAAGCCAGGTTAATGGTGGCTTTTGAGGGAGCTCGGGCACGGTTGTCGCTTGCTGCTGACCGTCGCAAGGAGCGCCATGACCAGAGAGTCCACCCTGTTCCTTTAAAGGTCGGTCAGCTGGTGTATCTTCGAGATCACAGCGCCCGGGGTCGGCACAAGATCCAGGACCTATGGAGCTCTGTGGTCTATCAGGTGTTGAGGGCACCCCAAGAGAATGGGGCTGTTTATACCATTGCCCCCGTGGGAGACTTGGAGAAGGTTCGACATGTCCATCGCGACATGTTGAAGGCACAGGTCAGCCCGGGGCCTCCTGCACCTGGTCCACAGGCTCCACCCCCGCCTGTGCCTGCTGACTCAGAGCGGACCTCTCTGAGTGATGATGAGTTGTGGCTCCTTGTCCCTGAGGTACCTTCACAACCTGTGGCACCTGTGGCGTCATCTTCTGATGCCTCTAGAGTTCCATCGGTGGAGCTCAGGAATACTCCCAGTGTGATTGTAGCACCCTCGACCTCTGCTCCCCCAGGTTCTTCCTCAGGCTCTGTTGAACAGTCTGAGGTGAGTGGGTCACACTTGCGGAGAACAGCACGTTCAACAGCTGGTCAGCACTCGAATGTACATCACTTGCCACGTCCTGTTGAATCTGCACCAGTCGCTAATGCGCAGCTTGCCGTATTCAGGCCATGGTGTTAGGTTTCTTGAGTTATTGTCGGGGCGCCAATACAAAAAGGGGGGGGTAGATGTAGCCGGATGGGCTACTCGCCTTTCTTTTCTCTCTCTCGCTCGCTCGCTCTACTGCTCTCGCTCTCTCCTCCGCTCGCTCTTACTGCAAAACTAGGTCAATTGGGAACCCACCTGCATATTGATTGCAGGCTGGCATCAGGTATAAAGCTAAGCTGGTGCTTCTCTGAACTATTCCTCCCATGCATTCAGCGCAAAGCAGCAGTAAATGCTGGCACTCTGCGACGGACTGATCAGCAAGAGTAGATCATATGACAGCCACAGCGCGGCAGTTTATTTTATTCCGGCGTTGCGGAGAGAGGTGCTCGTGTGATCCCCACCAGTGAGAGTATAGCGCCTCCGGTCCTGGGGGTTTGATTGCTGCATTCATCTCTCCGTGGCAAATCACCCCAACCTAAATCGGAAGAGTGAAACGCCTGCTTAGCCGTTGTTGTGAGGGCTCCTCCTCGGTGGAGCCTGCTGTCTTGTCTTGTTTTGTCTGGTTTTGAATTGTTTTATCGTGTCTTATCTTGTTTTATTAAGTAGGCCTACCATTTCCTGGTTCGCCTGGTTTTATTTTATTTTATCTCTGGACTGTTGCCTGTGCCCAGGCTTCTGTGATCGGGCTGAAGCAATCCTTTGCCCAAGTGCCGTGCTGGGGATTTTAAATTGCCTCCGTTGCTGGTCTTAGCCTGTGGGGAGCCAGACCAGCTGGCGATTGAGGCTTGGACAACACAAGCAAGACAGTTTCTCAAACTCTGATCAGTTTTAACAAGGTTAATAATTCATGGAAACTCAAATGCCAGTAACATTAGCTCCAATTTTGTTTTGGTCTGTGTGGTTTCTGTAGTTACCGTGGATGCACAGCAGCTCATGGTGGCAAGCTGAACCATCATCAACCTTGGCAGCAGTGACAAAATACCTGTAAGCGTTCATGAGACCTTCAGCCACCATCTCTTGAAAGCAATCCATGTGGCAGCAAGTCTGTGTCTTTAAGTGCACTCCTGGATATACAGGTTTGGTTTTTACATGATCAGTCAGTGCGTCTTATGAACTAGTTCCAAACAAACCTAGAGTGGGACTTTAAAAAATCTTGACATGAGACATGAAAAAAGCTGAATTGGTCTAATGCTTAGAGTCAAAAAGATAAGCAAGTGTTCTTGTAATTTCTTTAAGTAGTTTCAGGATATTTCTCCACTCTTCTTGTGAGACATTCAAAGTTCTTCTTTTGATGCTGGCTGCCTTTTTCACACTACTTCAAAAATGTTGAGGTCTTGGCTCTGGGACTGATAGCACTTGTTTTTCTGTTTAGTTATGCTTTTACTACACTGGCAGTGTTTGGAATCATCACGCTGAAAAAATGAAGCTATAGTCAGTCTGAAACTTTCTAGATAGTATTGCATGGTGGATCAAAATCTGACTTTTATGAGCTTAAAATTTTATAAATTTTCAGTCCACGTTCTGTGTAATTTGGCATACCTCAGCCTTTCCCCCTGTTTCACTTCCTTAAGAGTGGTCATTTCCGGTGAAGTGCAGCTGGATCAACCAAAGGGCAAGATGCATTTTTCAGGACCTGTGTCAGGCCTTTCTGGCACAGGAGCTGATTTATCCCAATTTCTGAAGGACATGACTTTCAGATACAGTTCATAGTTGTTTTTTTTATTCAATCACTTCTTCTTTTTCTCCACTACACTGTATACCATGCTAAGATATCCCAAGTCTTCTGCTAACAGCTCTTTGGGAATCTCATTGTTGGTGCAAAAATGTAATTTTGTACCTGTCTGTGTTATCTTTGGCTTCTGTTTTTAAAAACATACAATTAGGATACAATAGATGTGATCATTCCCAGTGTTTTGTAAAAGTATTTAAAATGTATAATGTCAGATTATTTTACATTCAAGCACAATAAAAAATGGAGTATAAGACACTGAAACCTCCTCTAAAGTGTTTATTTCTTTTTGTCTCATCTCTGTTGTCATATTACAATGTTTATATCCTTCGGTAATAGTGCTTTTATATACTTTATGGCTTAATGCGTATTCAGCAAAAAACATAGCTATTTTTGGCTCATCCTGTCGTCTGTTTTGACTCGTTTCCCTTGTTTTCGTGGCTGTTTTGAGCTCTTAATCAGAAGGTGGTCTTCAGGGAGACGTGCTAAGAACTACTTGATAGCGCCTTTGTAGAATAGAGTTCTTGCAGCTGTTTATGTCTGGCACAGTGATCAGTGGGAGAAGCAGCTCTATCGACATCCTTGATGAGCAACACATAGAGCCAAACATCTAGCGTCAGATCAGCAATGCTGATCTTTTCCACTACATCACCTTGACAAGAATAGGTAAAAAAAAAAAAAAACAGAGGTTGTCAGTTTTTCATTAGATACAGAGGGCAGAAGTTTGACAGGAGCATTCAGTAAGTATTTTAACCCCTATGGCTGCCATCAAGTGCCTGTTAGGTTAAACCAATACATGCAGCCAAAAATGGCAACTATGGAAGCACTTCTGTGACTCACATGCTCCCCATTTCTCCTTCAATCTTAAATTCAGGCCTGCACTTTTACAGCTAATGAAGAAATGTTCCTGTTTTCAGGATGTTTCATGCTTGGAAAGACCACAGAGGTAGTCAGCCAAGTCACAGAGGAAACCCCTTTAGATATGTGACTGCAGCAGCAGGTAGTCATTTACCCTGTTGACTTATTCCCAGGAGACAGGAGAGGGAAAAAGGGGCTGTCTGCTCTCTCAGTTGTGGCGAGGCTGCTCAACATCTTCATTTGCTGTCACTACTGAGAGAGATGCACCTGTATCAGTACTAATAACATTGTTTTCATTAGGTTAGTGTCAGATAAAAAGCACAACCTACAAGGTCTCAACAATTGTTCTCCTGCTTTATCTTTGCTAATGACATTTAGTTCAGTTGAGGGTTGCTGCCATCTCCCACTTCTTTTATCATTCCATCTGAATTTGGGCCATGCTGTTTCACTCTCACATCAGTTTTCTCTCCTGGGATTATAAAACAGCCATTGTTTAGAGTAAAGAGCAGGACTGACAGCACCATCTGTTCCACCAGCCTAATTGTCCGCAGGTATGGATGAAGATACACTGTCTCTCTTCGAGATTTACAGGGACTGTAAAGGTCAGACTGCAAAGAGTTGGTGTAGGCGCACACAGTAATGCTTTGTTATGACCAAAGTCCTGTCACTGCTCCATAAGATGCCAACAGAGCTGTGCAGCCTTGGGAGTGAGACAAGACAGAGGGATATTCATCAGGAGTGCCAGCTGCTTCAAGTGAAGCCATTCTCTTCAAAGAGGCATGAAAAGTGTGTTTACTCTCAGCTTTTTGTTGCCTTTTGTGAACTAGTTGCTACATTTTCTTGAAACCTGACAATAAAAAAATGAATTAACATTGAGCATTTAGGAACATTTGGGCATTAAGAGTTGCTGGTCTCTGCCGTGTTAGAATACAAGCTTGGTGTCATTCAGTGCTTGTCTTTTTACATAAAACTGTACATCTTTAAAAGACGCCCATGTATGTTCTAATTATCATTCTCATGTTGCCAGAAGTATAATTGTATAGTGGCCTAAGAGAATGCTCCTCAAAAGCCTAAAATGAACAGCTACAATTAGAAAGTCTCCTTCACTTCCTCTGCATTGCAAACAATAAAATATTCTTTTCTCTTTTTTATTACGGGTAAATAAACAAAAATGTGTGTATTTCAGTACCGTACAAAAGCTATGAATGGACTGATACTTTAGTGTGTTAGTCCCACAACATACTGTACATTGTCTGTGCAAAAAAAAAAAAAAAGTCACCATGTATCTGCTGTAATTCATCCCAAAGGTGTTCTATTGGGTTGAAGCCAGTACTGTGTGAAGGCCAGTCAACTTTTTGCACATCAAACTTCCTCATGAATGTCTTTATGGACCTTGCTTTGCACTCATGCACAGTCATGTTGGACCAGGAAGGGGCCATTCCCAAACTGTTGGAAAGTTGTAATGATGAACTTGTCCAAAATGTCTTGGTATGCTGAAGCATTAAGAGTTCCTTTTATTGGAACTTGGGGGCTGAGTTCAGCTCCCAAAAAATAACTCTACACCATAATGCCCCCTCTGCCAAACTTTACACTCGTCCACAGAACATGTCTCCATTGTTCAAGACTCCATCGGTGTTGTGCTTTACACCACTGGGTCCAATTCTTTGTATTGTGCTTGACGACGTAAGGCTTGGAAGTAGCAGATCACCATATAAACCCATGACATGAAGCTGTTCTTGAGCTAATGTAAAGGCTGCATGAAGTTTGGATGTCTGTAGCTACTGACTCTTCAGAAAGTTGGCGATCTCTGCGCACTACGCGCCTCGGAATCTGCAGACGCCATTCTCTAATTTTATGTGGCCTACCACTTCATGACTCTTATTCCCAATCACTTCCACTTTGTTATAATACCACTGCAGAATATTTATTAGCAAGGTTTACGACTGGACTACTCAAGTGGCATCTAATCACAGTACTATGCTGGAATTCACTGAGCTCCAGAACAAAACCCATTCTTTTGCAAAATCTCGGGTGAGGCAGTCAGCATGCCTAGTTGCTTGATTGTATACACCTGTGTCTGTGGAAGTGTTTGGAACAACTGAATTCAATGATTTGAATCGGTGAATGAATACTTTTGGTAATATACAGTATCAAAAATAGGCTATCATAAGTGCTACATCTTATAATATGACATATGAAATGCCATAGTGCCTGTTAGATATGAGTAGCAGTATGCCTTGAAATAATGTCCTGTCTCTTTTTAAAAAAAAATCCATTTATAAAAAGTTTATGAGCTGCTGGAACAGCATGGCTTCAAATCATAAGGAAAATACAGAACGTGACCAGCTGTGTGTAACTATCTGCTGTTTCCTGCTCATTGAATTTTAACGCAACAATAGGAAATCAATCACTGGCATATTCAGGACTTTAGAAGGAACCTGAACATACAATGGATTAAATGACTGATCATAACAAAGACCCTCTAATTTTGAATCTTTGTATGGCTGAGTGACATGGGTATGATTACGTTAAGGACAGGAAGTTACAAGAGGGAAGACTGACAAAGGTGTGACAGATGGGATCCCATCAACTGAATTACAAAATCACTTTACTTAAGCCTTTTGTCACTGCTGAAGGACTATTGAGTTGCCCAGAAACTAAACTGATTTTACTAAAAAGGCCCCCAGAGGAAACATAATTGTGGTAAATGAAGTGTGGGTGGCTTCCTTTTTGTCCATACGTGTTTTTGTAAAGTTTACTCGTGCAGCAACAAGTCCATGTACGCACACACACAATTTCAGGAGATTGATGGTATGAATCAGAGAGAAACTTTTTTTTCTGACAAGGAGAATTTTAAATAAAACAGAAATCCATTTGTTAGCCCAAACTAATGCTCAAAATGAATTATGTCTGTGGCGTCTTGTTTACTTGCGTCTGACCTATTCCGTTGTCTAAACATGATGTAGTTATTCCCCTGAGGGAAAAGTTCAAATGTCACGGTGAAAATAAATTCTGATTCTGTCAAAAAGACCTTCTTTACCATTCTTAGTACTACATGTTGTGTCTTCATCATTTAAAAAAAAATTTTTATTCTGAGCTGAGCGAGGCCTGTAGTATTCTGTAGTTATAAGGACACCTAGGGCCTGACAGCTAATTCTCTTCTGTTCATCTGACTTAGCTTTTACTGATAATAGCTTTGTGATCAGGTCCAAAGCTTGAAAGAAAGAGACTTCCAGTCTTTCAGCCACAGTGCCACCGAGATCGATTCTTCGTCTGCTGTCAAAACTCTGATGGACTTTCGTTAAGGGCCATTGGAGTGCAGAGCGAGATGATAGTTTTCAGAAATCTGTTCACTTTGTTTCACTGTAACTGGTTTCAAAAATGGAGAAATCATTAAAAGTGAAATTGAACCTGTTCTGCTCTATACCGAACTTGAGTCTGCCTTAATTACACTGTTTAAATAAAAATCCTAGAAAAACAGTAATATTCCGGCAGCTGGGGCGCCAAAATAATACCAGAAAATAACAGAAAATAACTTTCTCATAAAAATACGGTTATTTTCAGTAATGACAATACAGTTTGTTGCCCTAATTTTACATGGGATTTTGCCTTTTTCAAGTGCTTTTAAACATTAAATTAGGAACATTTTAATGTGATTAAACAATGAAATTACCAATAAACAAGGTCAATGAATGTGGCAATATGAATAATAATACTTAAATATACAGTTAACAGTTGGTTTAAATAATAATGGATTGCATACCCTGGGACAGACTGACAGAGGCGAGGCTGCCATATCGCACCATCAGCCCCTCTGGCCATCACCAGTAAGTGAAGTGTCTCGACCAAGAACACAACGACCGAGAGTGTCCGAGCCGGGGCTCGAACCGGCAACCTTCTGACTACAAGGCGAACTGCCAACTCTTGAGCAGAGAATCATTTTATATATTTTTCCATAGCATTACATTTGAATTTAACAGTTCAATCTTTCAAATAACGGACACATATTTGTGAAATCATGATACATTTGTGAATGTATTTTAGCAATCTAAATATGCATATGTACAGACAGATACATTTAAAAAACAAGAAAATTATGTTTTTATTACATTACAGTGATTTTACGTTAATTTACATTTGAAATGTGAAATCACAGTCTATTTATGTAAATTTAATGATATTCTAGAAGAACACACCAAAACTGTAAAATACACAGTAAAATACTTTTATATTAGGATTTTTTTTACAGTGTACATGACCATTTTCAAAGAGTGTTTTGTAATCATGCTCTCTTACTCTGTCATGGACCTGGCTTATGATACCCTCACAGCTTTTTCTGTTGTTTGCTTTGCAAACACAGAGGAAAAGTCTAGAGTTTATAGCTCTTGTGTGGCCTCTCTCTTGCACCATCTTCTGTCTCCGTGGCCCTCTCAGCTCTGCTCTCTGTCAGACACCCTTGTCACTCTCCTGCTGGCCTGCCATCCTGCCAACAGACCAGTGCTGATGGAGCCAAGAAACAACAAGGCTGACAGTCAGGGTGACTCATCAGCCCCAAGAGGATTCTTTAAAGACACCCTCAACCTCTGAAAGTACAGTATGTACAATCAACTCCCCCATGTCTTCAAATATTTATAGACAAAAAAGTCTATCTGTGTGTGTGTGGGGGGGGAATTCAAAACCACAGCATAGCACTATGCATTGTTCTGTGTATCTACTGGTCAGTTCTTTACTTTCATTTCTACTTCCCAAAGGTCCAGGTTACTAATTTGACCTGTGGTATTTTAGGTACTCACAGCTTGTAGTACAAGACCCTGTGACACTGTCTTTATTAATATTACAACAACCACTACATGCACATAGCACTGTTTCATGCATTTGTGCTGATGGCTAACTGATATACTTAATCACATTTTTTAAATGTATGTTTATATACAGCATGCATTTAGATTTATGTATGATTTAAAGGAACACATGATTATTTTTGTGTGTGTTTGCTTGTTTTTTATGTATGAACATACTGCAACTCAATTTCCCTCTGGGGACAATAAAGTTACCATTGACCATTGTAATACTGTACTCATCAGCAGGACACTGTTTACCAATTTGGTATGATTTTGTTTGATTGAACATAAACTCATATGGTAAAAGTGGATAAGCATAATGGTTTACCTATACGTGCTAATAACATGCACCTGACAAACTAATGTTGATACTGTAACTGTCATGATTTGAAGAGAACATGTTGTGTTCAGTGTTTGCTAAATGACATTTTATTGTCCTGACATTAAAATGATATAAGGCTTTCATAAAGTGTTATAGGTGAATAAATGATAATAAAATGGGTCATTTTAACTTGTTGATGGAGGTTGCTAGGCAACATGATGACGCTATAACATCTGAGCTACCTGTTTAATTATTAATTATACGAATGATTATAACATTTTGCTGTCGTGACATATTAAATAATAATTCAGTTTTATTTAAATAGTGTCAAATCATAGCAACAGTCAACTCAAGGCACTCTATATTGTAAGGTAAAGGTAAAATCCAACACATATACCCCCTATGAGAAAGCACTTGATGATATATCGAAGGAAAAACTCCCTTTTAACAGGAAGGAATCTCCAGCAGAACCAGGCTCAAGGAGCCAGGATTTCATTTGGCATTGTCTTAGTCTATTGTTTGTTTCATAGGGTCTAGGCAACTCATGAGTATCTGAAAAAATTACTATTGTTTGCGAATTTTTAGTTTATGATAGCAAATGCTTTACACATCTTGCGATGGATATACTACATTCCTAAGGTGCTCACTCTCTAATTAACCAACAGTGTCTAACTTTGCAGATTTTGTTTATCCTTGGCTGGTGACTAACAGCTGCCTGTTGCATCAGTCAGTGGTGCTGATGAGAGGAAAGAAAATGATGATCCTAGAGGGTCCGAGAGGCTGAAAACTGAAGACAACTGCAAAATCAGGCAGTAGACTTGAGCTACAGTGTTCCACTTGCCAACTTACCACATTACAAAAAATAGAATGATATATTATTATAAACACCATAAATGCAGTGTTGTTGTTGTTTTGATTTTTGGGTTTTTTACAATATTTGCTAAAAACCATTTAAGTTAAGCTGTTTCTAAGTTTAGTCCAGGAAAATTAGAATGATTGATCTGTTATTTGTTTTTAATTTGTTTGTTTGTTTCATTTACTGCTATTTGTATGAAGTTGATTAAAAAATATATATCTTTGTCATCATATCTGACCCTATGCTCGTGGTGTCATGAGAGGTAGGCCTGATTAAATGTACCAAGAGAGGTCTGTTCACAGATCTTACAGCGGGTGCAGACATAATCATGTTATACATGTGAGCGCAGGTCCACAGCTGGCCTCAGCTCTCATATAGTTTTAGGTGCTCTCCATGAGAAGCACATGACGGTTAGAAGAAAATTCAATTTCACCCACAGCTGCAATCTGTTGAAATATTTCAGATAAATTGCCCTTATATACAGAATATGGGACAAACCTCATGTAGATATTCAATTTCTGATCAATGTAATGTTATATTAGATGAAGGAAGTTTGATTTTTAATGTGACCCTAAACTTTTAAACAGTAAGACTTATTTGGGGCGTGTTTATCCAGTGTCATCAAGTGATCTTGATCTCAGCTTCTGCTGTCAGTGTTAGCAGATTTCCTTTTATATTACAAGAGGAGTAATTGAGGTTCATCACCCTAAGTGTTAGTGTAAGGTTGACTTACACCACATAACTAATAATTAACAACAGTCCCTCACATCACCACCCACATGTTACTTTACATCAACTATAGAGAGAGAGAAGAGAAGAGAAGAGAAGAGAAGAGAAGAGAAGAGAAGAGAAGAGAAGAGAAGAGAAGAGAAGAGAAGAGAAGAGAAGAAGGGCCTAGCAGGAACTCATATTGTTTGGAGGCAACAGTATGACATCTGCAGGGAGAAGTAAAAGGATAAAGATAGCATGAGGTTGTTGTTCTGTGTGTGAGTGTGTGTGTGTGAGTGATGGCTGCAGCGCTGTGGGCTGTAATAGAGAAGAGAGAGCATTCGGCACACTCAACACTGAGGCAGCAGGAACTTGCAGCAGAACTCCACAGAGTCCTCTCTATCTGTAATCAGCGGAGCGAGAGGGGAGTCACACGTCCTTTTTTCCTCCACACAAACAATCCTCGTTTCTTTCCTGTCCATCTCCTTCTTTGTCACTGCTTTTCTTTCTAGCTTTACGCAGTTACATTAATCCATATTAATTTGCAGCATTGTGAGGTAAGCACAGGGATCCTGTTGTATTTTTTTGAACTTCATCATACATGCACAGACTTCAACGCAAACACCTTTTATTTGCTTAACACAGATGATAATTGCTTTAATATTAAAGTGGAACAGGTACAGAATAATTGCGTAAGGAAATGCTTTATTGCAACGCGAGCTCAGCCTTCTAAAAGCTGAAACACTTTCTTAAAGTTTCAGTCTCTTTAGTTTCTTACAAATGGCTCGGTCTGCTGTGACATCACCCAAAACTGACTTAAAAAGATTTCTCCCAAACTGTGTACTTCACGCTAAACAACTCATTTCACATCCAACATCTTTTTCTCATTTCTGAGTCTCATAAAACCAGAAACTGCCTGTGCTGGCGGGCTCGTTTTTAAGAATTTATCTGTGTGCCTGTGGTCACCCCCTAGCCCCCTGAAGGAGCCAATTCATGAATAAATCAATAGAACTGGCAAATTATAACAGGATTGCTCATTTTGTTGGACAGCATCGTTAAAGGGTGTGCACGTTTGTGTGTGTGTGTGTTTTAGAGAGAGAGTCCTCTGCTCATATTAAGCCTGATATTTGATCAGCTGAGCTAGTTAATTATTTCTAGATGGGATATATATGTTCTCAATTAATTATTTTTTATGAGGAATTTCTTTCCTCTCAAAGATTTCATGCATACCTTCAAATGATCCCATTTATATGTGTCCCCATGGTTTACTTCACTATGCCACTACCGAATGATTTTATTTATTTATTTATTTAATTGGCCATTTACTGCCTTTATTGGACAGTCACAGTAGAATTATGCAGGATATGTAGTGAATGAATGAGAGTAGGGGAATGAGATGCAGTAAAGGTTCAGTTTCCCTTCACAACCCATTACAATCTGTAAATTTTTCTTACCAATAGCAATATTCAGAGGAAAACCACCTTTGACTTTTTTGCTTCATTAAGGAGGTTAAAAATAAAGACAAATTGCATGCATCTACTGTGACAGACTGGCATCCTGTCCAGGATGTAGCGCATCTTTTGTACTATGCAGCTGAGATAGGCTCCAGCCTATAGGGCCAGAAATCCAGTTTTGTTTAATAATACTTCATGGAAATTGACTCAATCACCTAAAATTAAAAAATAAATAAATAAAATAATTAGATGAATGCTGAATTGAAAGTGATGCACTGGCAGAAAATGTTCTTCTTTAAAAATAACAAAAATATGACATAATTTAAATAAAATACTCAAAAGTCCATGTATGGTATTTTATTGCAACAGTGGTAATGTGTTAATTAGATTTACTTGTACGAGAAATAATGAAGCAGCTCTAAGGGGGGTGAACTGCTCGAGGAAACAACATTTTAATTCAGCTTGCATTCTCCCTTTTCAAACATGCAGCCAAGTTAGATACGAGGTGGGAGCCTGTAATCCACTGTGCCAACACTGTGGTGATCGATGGATTCCTCTGGCCTCCTGAGATGGCAAAATCTCTAAGTTTGGCCTTAGTTATACCAGAAAGTCTGACTATTCAGCAGGCATCTTGGTAAGGCTTCTGATTATGTATTTAGGATGTTATATAAATGAAACAGAGCAGAGCCATAATTCTGTGGTTATTGGCACATAAAAACGGCACCTATTCACAACTGAAAATGAAAACAGTTTAAAAAGCTTTGACAACTTTGCCTTGAAATAAGGTTTAAAACATTTCCCACCCTTAGTCACAGCTTAAAGACCTCATAGTGCCATATTATCCCAACAGAGCACTTCACTTTCTGACTGCAGGCTTTCTTGTGGTTCATAGCTTCTTTTTGAGGCAGAGCCTTTAGCTATCAGGCTCGTCTCCTGTGGAACCTGCTCCCAGTTGGGGATTCCACACAGACGCCCCCTCTACTTTTAAGATTATTCTTAAAACTTTCTTTTCTGATAAAGCTTATAATAAGGAATGAATTAGGTGACTCTGAAGCATCCCTTCAGGGTGCTACAACTTCCTAAAATGCACTGAGCATTCCCCACTCTTGATGAATTAGCATGCCACTACTGCAAGTGATTAACTTTTGTCTTCTTTCTACCATAGTTTGTGTGCTGTCCTCAGTCTCTGTGCTCTCCTTTTCTTCTCTTCTCTTTCCCTTCACCCCCTTAATTCCTGTTCCTTCTCACAGTCGCCAAATGATTAGTCAAACTGGGTTGGATTGCTGATGTTTTCACTCTAGTTTACAATATAAAAGTGCTTTGATACACTCTTTGTTGTGGACTGTTATCATATGTATACAGTTTAATTAAACGCAATTGAATTTCATTGGATAGCCATACTGTTGTCATTCTTCTATGCATGCTTAAAGTTTCATGGCTTCTTTCATGGTATATGTCCTCCCATGTCTGTGAGGACATGTACCAAACATTTGGGGGCATGTAAACATCTTTACCTCACCTTGTCCCTTGATTATGAGACATCTGTCACTTTTTTGAGTCAAGTGGACTCTGGATTACTTATGAATGCTGAAAGTGTAACACCTGCTGCAGTTGCTTAAGCTGTAAGCGCCCACTTTGAAATTTCAGAACATGTCCTCGACTTATAGGTTATCTCACAAAGTCCATCTTTTATTTGCAGTCTCTGTCTCTTACAATATCTTTGGCTCAATGCAGATTTTAGTTTTGTAGGCTGCTTTTGTACGATAACCATCTGTATCAGTCTACTAAGTCTGCAACTGCACTCTGTAGCACATAGCAAAAAGGTGCTATAGCTATACAAAAATATACAACAACAAGTACACGCCCACATATAGGCACACAATGGCTTACTGGTGGAGCCACCCACTCTTTTTCCCTTTAACTGACGAATTAAACTAATGAGGCACTGAATGCAGCAAGTGTGAGACTGAAGTCATTGGGAAGGTCAGAGCTGCGTCGCGCGCGCACACGCACACACACACACACACACACACACACACCAACACACACGCATGCATGGATGTTTTTGTGTTGTACTGTGCCTATGTCAGAATATCAGAAATACTCTGAGTCTTTCATTTTAATATATTTTTGAAGAAATATGTGAAAAATTGACTGCGTATAAATAAAGTCCCACTGTGAAGCCTCAATCTGAGCATTTTTACCCTTATAATGTTTTGAAAGAGACACAACATCAAGATTTGAACCACAGGACACCGCATACAGCATCATACGAGAACTAGTCAATAACAAGTGAGGCCTGCCCTTTATCACACCATGCTTTATCATGATTTGTGAATCTAATGTAAGTATAATTTATAAAATGAAAATAAGTTTGTATTCAATAAGACATGAACCTAGTGACTGAGACCATGAAGTTATTAGGAAAATGTTAACTAAGGTTACAGATGAAAGGATGGAAGGCACTGATTTTCTATAGACTTATATACAACCTAACTTCTTACAATCCTTACAAATTTTTTATTATGCGGTGGTTTCCAGCATATTCAACAAAAAAACAGAAAAAAGTATAACTTTTGGTGACCTGTGTCTCTGATGAGTATGGCATTACACAGGCTAACCTTCTTCTTCTTACTATAAAAAAGCCTTCCCTTCACATACATGGGTATGGGTAAACAGCAGACACAACCAGTCAAAATGTGGGATATTTTCTAAGATGTGGAACAGCAGGACAAGCAATAAAAATACTGTGCAGTACCGTATAAAAAGAGGGACATCTGGTCACCCGAGCTGTAGTTGCAGCAATCATCATGGTGAATATTAGAATAAAGCTGCTAACACCTGAAGAGACTGTGTAACAGACAGTGAATGTTCTTTTTAATTGCTTTCACAACTGTGCCCTAAAATGACTTTCAAGACTTCAGCAGGAAACTTTAATAAGACTGACTGTGGCACGTCCTGTTAGTGTAAATAGAATAGGAATCTCACTCATTGGCATGGACTAAAGTGCATTAGGAAAGTCATCCTGTCACATAGGCAATGACTGAAAACTGCAAATGAGACACAGAGAAGGTATTATCCTAATTTTCTTAGCATTTGACTCATGCATTTACATTTAATCTTATTAATACATAACTTAAATCAGCTAAACTATAAACAAGTTCACGGTAGCTTGGCTTCAATTACTCAAAATGTTCCCGTTCTTTTGGAGGAAATACAATCAGTATGAAAAACAACAACATTTTAATGAAGTAAGAGAGGATGACTTCTGTTTTTTTGCTGTTAATTGAGGCTTATCTGTTTTTAAAGGAGTAGTGCAACTATTTTTTTCAAGCTTAGTATGAATCTTCTCATCTATTTGCAAGTGTGTATTTTCCCATATGGCACATTATTTTATTAAATAAATGTATTATTCTGCTGCCATTCTGTGATTATTCACTTTAGGTGAAATGCCTGCTTATTTAAACAAATTTCACATAGGTGATGACTCACGGAGAACTGGAAAAAAATGTTTATTTCCTTCAAATGTATGTCAGTTTAGATCCTTGAAATTGCTATTTAAAGTCCTAATCCTTGAAGGGGGCTTTCAGATTACACCCCATAGAAAGTGACTGCTCCAGTAAATCCAGTTAAGTGTATAATCCCACTCTGATCTGTGGTTTGATTTCTGGTCGCCAGGAGCTCATGCTGTCCCGGTGTTTGTTATCAGATTAGAGGAACCCAAAAATAAA
This sequence comes from Oreochromis aureus, assembly GCF_013358895.1. Lineage (NCBI taxonomy): Eukaryota > Metazoa > Chordata > Actinopteri > Cichliformes > Cichlidae > Oreochromis > Oreochromis aureus. Next base: position 14,760,373 of record NC_052961.1, on the reverse strand, counting down.
CTTTAGCTTCAGCTGTTGCTACCAGCCCAAAACTTTTATTAAAATAAAAACATTGGGAATATTCAATCTCTATTAGTCTTATATTTTTTTACTCAGTCAAAAGCTGTCTTTGTCTTGATTTTTACTCCCGTTTTTTTGCTCACACCTGCACTTTTTAAGTGACATGGCAGATAACAAATCATTGTAATCTTATATATCAATTAAACTGTTCATTTTTTTCCCACTATGTGTTTCTTAACTTAATCACATTAACTAAAAAAAGGCCAATGGGTGCACCTTGGAAATAATTAGGATGCCGCTCTGCTTGGACACACAGGTTTATTATAGTGGTCTCGTGCCCTATGGATTCCGTTTATTTTCATTACTTTATCCCAAATCAATAAAACATTGTGCCGCTCATGGTGACCTGCAATTATCAGTTTTATTTGGCACTCAGGGGTTAAAAACAAAATGAGCACATGCTACAATCCACAGAGAAAACTGATTCCAATATTGCTTCCAGTGTGCTGCTAAGGGAAATGATTAGTTCTTGTCCCACTGTTGAAACTGAATGTTTTGGTTAAACTTGATTTTCTCATTACAATCAAATATTCATCAGGAACTATAGGGGACTCATTAATGGAAATCCCACTTGTCTAACTTGAGATATAACTCACATCATGACTCAGTAGCATGTACTATTTGTATCACAGCCCACTGCTATTCCCCAATGATGAGGAAACCCATAAGAGCCCGTGGCTGTAAATAAGATTCAAAGAAAAGTAATTAGGCCTCGTCTTCACAGTATGCCTCAAAATATTTCATAGGCCTCTTCTCTTCTGTTCCATGACTATCAATGACTTCACGTCTACCCTGAGAATATTTAAGTCCTGGCAGAAACCTTGAACTGAAAATGATCATTAAGAAAAGCTTTTGATATCCCAGAAAGTGAATTCTCCAAAGGGGAAGAAATTTACTTAGGTGTCTCTGTTGGTATCATCAATTAAAAAAATAAAATGATGTTAGACACTAAACAGGCATAAACGTAAATAATAATTAAAATGAATGGTCATGTCAGCAGAAAATTTGTAATAAACCAGATTCACATACAGATTATGCATGTAGCTGTGCGATGCAGCGAAAACAGACTCCTACATGCTCCTTCTAGGTGAAAATAACACGAGTGTTTCTTTAAAACATGCTAAAAAAAATCTACATGTTCTGAAAGAAAACCTGATTCACTGGATCAAGCCACCTTCTTCCATTAAACCTTAACTCCACGGTCGAGTTCTGATAGAACTGCGCAAGGGTCAGCATGGGCATCGGTCTGGAAGTATATAACCCCATGCACTTAGCAAGCTGTAATACATTATGTGTCCTGACACTTTTCTATCAAAGCTACCATCAAGGTTTTGAGGTAAACTTTAATGCAGTCCCACAAGAAAGCTACTGCAGATCTCCTGTGGGGTTGCAGAGTGAGCCTTAAAGCACGCATGAAGCACTTTCACCCTACAAGGCATGCTATTTTGATGTGATGTGATTTGATTAGATTTTGATCCCTGAATATGCCAATTTTTCATCCTACAAACACATCAACCTCAAGAACTGACCATTTATTTCCTGTCTAATACATGCACCCTGAAAGATTTGCCAATGTCTGATTATCATAGCAATAATTTTTCCAATTCATCATAAAGGTGATGTCTGTGCTAAATTTCATAAAAGGTCATTCAATAATTCAGAGACATTTTACTCAAAAACACATTGCATTAAAGGAAAAGGCAATGATTAACCAAATTTGTTAAGAGCTACCATTAGAGTCTTTTTATGCTACTATATGGAGAAGAGGAGGAAAAAAAACAAGGTATCACCAAAGTCAGTAAGTTTCTTATTCTTATGTTTCCCGCTGTAAATAAATAAATGTGTCATGGTGTAATTTGGGCAATAATCAAACCCCGTCACTGGACAGAGAAATTGGTCTGGCATTGGTCATTACAGACTGTTGTTATCCACATTGTAGACTTGATGTTATAACAGCTAGTGGCAAGTCCTTCCTTCTGAATGCTAATCCAACAGCACAAATGGCAATTAGCGCGATAAGCATGCTGATCACTGCACAGATGCCGAAATACTGAGGAGGAGGCAGAGGGGTCCTGACCTTATCAAAGGCTGAGCGTAAATGGTCATGCTCAGAATATAGAGTGTGTGTTTTTTCTTCTTTCTGTTGAACAAAAATAAATATTGTGCTTAGAAATTCTGCAGCTTTTTGACCTTATGTGCTAGAATAAAAAATCTGGTAGACCTAGTAGGGTGAGCAAGGGGGCCATATGAGAAACTGGAACTGTTGTTGAGGTGTGTCTCATTTGGTCCCTTGGGGAAATTAATTACCCATCTTTGCTCTAGAGTATTAGTGATTCATCATCTGGGGACTATGAGCTCCCATACAATCTAGGCAATAGGCAATGTAATATCTCAGCCTTAATCACAGTGGTGGGCTGACAAGCATCACCATCCCAATCCTGTGCTACTAGTGTGGTTAAAACTAGTGAAAGTTGCTACAGTCTTGGACACGCATAGCGTATTTCCTTAAAACTGACATTGTAGGTTAAGGACAACCTGTCATTCATAGAATAGACCTAATTAATTTCAAACAGAATGGAAAAGCCTCAGTGACTCCTGCTCCACATGAACAGTTACTGTTCTGACAGGGTTATTCTAACAATGTGAGTCAAACTTAATTTGCCCGAAGCTTAATTTTCACCATAAAACAGGTTGAAGCACGAGTGTTATCACACACCAACACCGAGCTCAGACTTTGAACTGCTGACGTACATCAGCAGCAGAACTTTGGAGATGAAGATGTAGAATAATTTATAACAGAGGCAGGAGCATAATGATGTCGAGAAGTCAAATGGGAGAACGAAGACAGAGAGGGAACTGCATCATATCTCCTCTCAGGCAGAAGAAGAAGAAGAAGATGTGGTCCCTCAGTCCCCAGGCATTCCCATGTTGGTCCCCCAACTGTGCCCTCACCAGGCTAGGGATCAATCCCTGCCTGACTGACTCTGCTCCTGTGCTCCGGACTCTTCATTAGACCCGGCCTGCTAGAGTGGAAGCTCTAATTGACAAGGGCCACTGAGAGCCAGCATCCCCGTCTGCCACCCTCTCAGAGAAAGGGTCGCCAGGCATCAGCCGCTCACACTAATCTTTCCCATTATCCTCTGCTCTACTGTGGGAGGAGAAAAACAGCCTGCCTGTCGAACGTGTGGATGCTACATTCAGGTGCGTTTCTGTTTGCGTGTGAGTGTCTGTAAGCTTTGTTTGAGCTCTTTGGCTAATGGGAGCACAGGTCTGATTAGATCATGTGAAAAACAGATCCCATCTACGACACTTGTTTACAACCTACTCTTGGTTGAGACTATTGTGCGAAAAGGTTATTTATTTTTCTGCTTTGGAGGATGTTTTTCATGTGAACTTGCTTTGCAAGGTAGCACTGCACGTACTGTTTTGTGAACAACTCCGACCCTATGATTAAGAGCTTGTATAATTGAGAGGCAGGTAAAAAACCCGAACTCCTATTTATCTCTTATATCTGTCCCCATATTGGATTCAGTACTAAAAAAGGGTTTATTTTTATTTGCGCCTCCTGTGGTGATTTTTACCACTGAGAGGTCTCATAATCATTATGATTCAAAATTTTAATTTATGAATTAAAGCAATTTGCAGCATGGGAAGACTAATTTGAATGGTCAATTACAGTCTTTGACTTGCCAATGAGAAACTGAACAGTGGTGCGAGGGCTCTATCTGGCAAGGGTGCAATTGATAGACAGAAAAGGGGTACTTGGGTCCTGGAAGGTCAGGGCAGAACTCGAAGGAGATGCTGACAAAGAGATTATTAGCGATGTAAATGAGTTTAAAATGTTCCTTCACCATTAATCTTTTTTATAACTAGGGCTATATCAGCAGGATAAAGGCACACCAGTTGGCAGACTGATCAGAAGTGTGGATAAGGTGAGTACTTTGTTGTTTCTTCTCAAAGCTGTAACATTGGGCTTCCCTATTTCAGAACACATGATGTTCACAAGGGGGCAGTGTAGCCTTGTTGCTTCACAGCTCACCTGGGATCTTTTTTGTGTGCCTTTTGCTTGTTCTTCGTGTTACACTGGTTTCCTCTCACAGTCCAAAGATATGCAGATTAATTGGTGACTCTCAAGTGTTTGTAGGTATCAATGAGCAGTTTTCTGTTTCTCTGTCTCAGCCCTGTGGATGATGCCGCAGCCCATCACAGATTCCTACCACATTGTTCCCTTCCTCTGTTTTTTAATATCAGCTTAATATCAGCCATCCTAGTTGCATAGTTGTCTCTACAGGCAAGCTAATGAGCTAGAAACTATTTTGGGCTGTGCTTAAGGATAGAGCTGTATTTAATATGCTCACAGTCACAATGATAGTGGTTCAGCTGAGGCTGATTATGTTATGGACAAAAAGGATTAAAAGTGGACCTATGATGCAGCTGGACCTCAGAGCAGCTCTACAGTTCATCTTCTGCCAAAAAGAAGCCATTTTAGTAGCTTCCTTCCTGGTCAATAATGAATGGGCATTTAATTAATTTTTGAAATATGTATTTATTAATTAATTGCAATTTTAATTAATTAATGAAACATTGAATTAATTATTTAATGGCGTATTTAATTCATTCATTTTGTCACTCCTGGCCCTCCATACTGGCCTTCCAGACCCGTGAACCTTTAAATGAAATGAATGAACATATACACAAAACAAAATCAGTGGCAGCTAAGTAGGCCACACTTAACCTTCCATAGCTCGAGACCAAAAACAAAACTGTTTCTTACAGAACATGACTGGAAATCCTAACATCCAGCAGCATGTCCGCAGGAAAAAAATCTCCCCGTTACACCCTCAGAGCCTCCGTTTTTTTTTTTTTTTTTTTTTTTTTTTTTTTTTTTTTTCTGTCCATACTTTTGTATGAACGTGGCCATGGAGTAAGATCATAGAAATACATTTCTTCATTAGGACCTATTTTTCCTGGGGACATACTACTGATGGGATTCCTGGTCATGCTTCGGTAAAAAACTTAGTTATGTTTGCGGTGTGGTGTAATTATGTATGCAGTAAACTGTTTGTTTGTACTTGGGAAAGGCGACAATATTTTTGACGTGGTCTGGGTGAGTGGCTGGAAATTTGCAGGTTCCTGAGCCTGGTTGGGATCCACCCATGGGCAGGGCCACCACAGCATCACTCACCTGAGGCAATCAGGCTGGGGACATTTAAGCTCTGCGCTGACGTCTCTTCTCCGCCTACTTGATGGTACTCCACGTTGCAGAATAACACACACCTTTGGATTCTGGCTTAATACCTGCTCTCTAGAAATCCCTCCGTGCCTCACCTGCCTGCCCTCTCACCACCTCGGAACCAACAGAACTCAGGTCAGTCGTCTCATGCCCTCGACTTCTCCTGGACTCACACCACCTCTCCCTCCAGCCTCTATCACTCCTCCTGCAAGTAAGCTGGGAAAAACTGTCATACTCACCTTCTCCAAAACCCACCCTTGGCTCTCGTTTTAACTCCGTTCTCCTCTCTCCCCGGTGTGACCATTACATACCAGCCACGCTCCAGTTGCTCTCACGGTCCTGTTTCCTCAGGGCCAGGTTACCACGCCACGTTAGCCAAGTCACTGTATTTTGCCATTACCAAGTGTTACCCTTGTATTGGTTAAATAAACCTTGTTAAAATGTTCTTTCCGCCTCCACTCTGGGTTACTGTGCTTAGGTTCAGTTCAACTTACTGGCCTCCATCCCCCTTTGACAATTATATTGAAAAGAATAACGCTGATCATGACGACTGATTGTGCCACTCAGTATGCCTGGCCAGAAGAGGAAAAATCAGAGGTTCTGACTCCAGCTTGTGTGTCAGGTGAAAAACTTGTCACCTGACTCAGCTCTCCTCCCCACTGTCCTCATTTATAAATCCAGAAATTCCGTTTCTCCACGTTATGGTTGTTTCTGCTTTCAGGTTGAAAATGCAGATGACGAAAGGCATTTGTGTCCCATGGTTATTTGGGGACCAATACATGTTGACAGCAAAGAAGCAATCATAAAGTATGTGTACTCAGTACTGAAATGGCTGTCAAAAAATATTTGGCATGATATCTTCGATCAGAATGAATTCAAGTGTTATGTCTTCCTTGTCTATTAGTGTCCTCAAGTTTCATGCACTGGTGTGGCTGATCCCAGTACTCAACCAAGTACGAGAGGGACTAAAGCTCTGTGGTTTAGATGAGCTGTGGGCACACCCTCACCAGATGTGCCAGCAGCTCTTTTTTTCCCATACATTTAAAGGATGGTAAGTAAAGTTGTAAATGAGGTTCTCAGTGGTTCGTTTAGGGTACCTGTTTCTTGTGGACTAAAGAACCCCGCGTTCTGTAAATATACAATAAACCATAAATACAAATTTGCATTGCACAAAGAATACTGCATCAGAGACTTTGGTATATGTATAGTTACTTTTATTATAAAAGCATTTTGTATAATTAATGGATTTCTTTTTTCCAGATGGATGCAGACTTCCTCTTTTGTGCTGTCACCTGACTTCAGCGAGGAAGCCCCAATCAGAAGACAGTGAGAGATGCGTGTCATCAGTTTTCTTCAGGTTTTTCATCAGGAGTTGAAAGATAACGATAGCAGTACATAAATATCCACCTTCTCTGGAAGTACTGGAGTCAGGATCTGAGAATAAAAGCAGGAGCCTAAAGGCAGCACCATCACACCAGCTGGTATGGTATTTTAATGAGGGCAATTCTGTGTCTCTCCTCATTTCTCCTTTTCTGACTCAGTCAGAAAGTCAGAAAAGCATCATTTTAGAGACAACCTTATTTTTAGACGCTTTGCCAACCTCACCTGCAAATGTTATGGATTATTATTTTGCAATTTACAATTGCCAGAGTGTAAATTATTTATTTATATAGCACCTTTCACACAAAGTGCTTCACAGAAGCTAAAACCTAATAAAAATCAACCAAAAGCAAGTTTATGAGTTTTTAGCTGTCCTTCCACAGATCTCATTTCCACAATCTGCAAGTTACAAAAAGATTTACAATTGGTCACATCCTCAGGGAACTAGATGTCCACTGATATCATGCAGATCCAGTCAAGGTCAAAACCTTAAACTGGATTCTGAATTTAACAGGGAGCCAGTGCAGCTGAATCATGTCCAATGGAGTTCAGCAGCATTCAGAAACTGCAGATGCCAAAGAGGCTTTAAAAACTATAAAAAAAAAAATAGTCCAGATGAGATGAAACAAATTGAATGAAATTTCTAATTCGAAGTTCTCTTAGCGAAAAAAACAGGAGCGAACTTTTACATGGGCATCCATTGATCAGTCTGATAGTGTGTTGGACCCAAGTTTTCCAAAACACTAGGTAGTAAGGGCACAAACAAGAACTCCTCCTCATTTAGCTCCAACATCTAATGGAGTCTGTGCACTCCTCTCTGTAGCCTTTCTCTTCCACAGCCCTGCCATATGTCCAATGGAGTTCACCTGTGCCAAAGTCTTATAGAAACTGGAAGAAGCACCGAAAAGGGTTCATTATTGATCAGTCTGAAGTAACTAAGGGTCTGCTGCCTCTTAGCAACCTGTGCCAACGTCTTTAGAAACTGGCAGAGCTGTAGTTCGTAACTCTCCAGCGGTTTGTCATCTCAGTGTCTTCTGTATGATAAACAGCAGAAATGATTCTGGTGATGGTGAAGCCGTCGACATCCAGGATGCAGACACAGTTCCTCCAGTCTGCCTTCAGCACAAATATCCACATTCTCTGGAAGTACTGGAGTCAGGATCTGCGAATGGTAATGGGAGCCTGCAGGCAGCACCATCACCAGCTGGTGAGTCTGTTGGAGGAGATGGAATGACTGTGATATGAGGAAACTCCTTTGACTCCATAACCAGGTCATGGTATAGGGAGAGGATGAGATTGATCATGGAGTCCAAAAGGGTGCAGCTCAAAGGACTGTTCCTCAAGTTTGAGATGACCATTTGACGTTTGACAACCAGCTTAGCTACGAGAAAACAAAAGTTCATCTATGTTAATCATGACATCAAACAAATTATAGGTTTAAATGTCAAGACATGACTTTATATTATCATATGCTATTTCCACAGACAGGGAATGAGACCCACAGCAGAACTCATTATTTATGACAGACTTAAAACTTTTCATGTTGTAGAAGGTGAGGAAAAATGATTTTTGCACTGTAAATGGCTCAATTGTGTGCTTTAAACCAAAGGTCAAACCAGTAACTTCAAATTCGAATCCAGACTCTGCTTGTTAGCATGTTGCAAACACTAAAAAGGTCCTGCTGATAGAAATCATCTGTGAGATTGCCATTCTAGCCACATGTAAATTAAAAATTTACAGCTCACAGTAAAGAACAACTTGTGTTTTTGGTGACTGTGATCAAAGTTTTTGACTATGGATCAAAATTTTCATTAAATGAATAATGGACACATTGTCAGTAAGGTTGCAGAGAGTATTAGTGATGAATATGAAGTCATGATTAAAGTTTTCAATCTGTTGAAAATAAAACTGCTAAAGTCAGTTGAGAAACCTCGAACCTGTGTATTGCATGCACACGCTTCAATTTCTCACAGAGCACATAAACATCTGGACACCCACGTTAGGCAGAGTGTAAATGCTGAGGCTGAATGTCCTTTTTACAAGTGCACACACTACTTAGCAGTACAGAGGTATGAGCACAAACTAATTTGCGTTGCTTTGGGATTTCAGAAATGAGATTACTAATATGATAGCTAATCTGTGAGCTAACAGGAAAGAGAAATTGATTTTCAAATGAGGAGTGCAATCGCCATTTTAATCAAATCATTTTAACAGTTTTCGTCAAACCTTAAATACTGATCCGTATGCGTAGGTTTACGGTACACATTACTAATGGAAATCTCAGTCTAAGAAGGCTAACCTGCCATTTTTCATATCCTCCCTGGTGAATTTGGTGCGTTGGTCCACTGAGTTAATGTGATCGGTGAATTGCGGTACGTCCTGAGATTTGATTTTCACCCAAGTGTCATCCACATGCCTGAACCAATGACTTGGTGGTTTTCCAGGACAGGATAACAAAGCCCTCTTTTTCCATTTCTTCCATCTACTAATTGGCCACAATGGGTGAAACTGGGAAACCCATGGCACAGCCATGTTTCTGCCTGTAGTACTGACCCTTGTATATGAAATAGGTGGAATAAAGATACAGTTCCAAAAGCAAACACACTTTGTCAGTGCTGAGAGTGGTCCTGTTGCTGAGGTTTGGGTCATCCTGTAATCTCTTATGAACTACCGTCAATGCTTCAGTGACTGGAACCCAAAAGAAGAGAGATGTAACATCGTACAAGACCATTGTGTCATCTGCCTCCATAATGACATCTCTCACTTTCTCATGAAAATCCAAGGTGTTTTTGATGTGTTCAGAGCTGCCTACCAACAGGTTGAGGATCAAAGCCAGAAACTGAGATGTTATAGGTGACAGAGTTGATCATACAGACAAATGGCCTTAAAGGTGCACCCTGTTTATGTATATTGCCCTGGGTATAGCCTGTGGTATGAGGTCCAGTCAATAGCATTGTCTGAAGCAGTTGGAACAAGACAATCACCCTCTTCCTGTAACCACTTCCAGGGTCTCGTTTCAGAGGCTCATAAGTACTTTTGTTACTGAGCAGTGACGAAACTTTCTTATGATAGCCTTTCTGGTTTAGCAAAACCATGCACCTACCCTTGTCTGCTGGAAGGTTGATAAGGTTGTCATTACTAAGTGATGTGAGTGCCTTCCTCTCCATGCTCATGTTGGATGCTGGGGCCTTTGGATTGCTGAGACAGGCTGAAACTTTCGTCTGTAGTTGCTCCGCTTCCACATCTGCAATGTTGTTATTTCGAATTGCTGTTTCTCTGGCTGTGATCAGTTCCACTAGCAGATTTTGTCTCGGCGTCACAGCAAAGTTCAACCCTTTTGCAATGATGTTTTTCCCCTGCTTGGGTAAGTTGTCTGTCAGACAAATTTTTCACTCACTTGTCCACATCCTCGTTGTGGCATCCTTCTCTCTTCTGGCCGCTGAGGAGACACTCTGTATTTTGCTGTGGTTTCTGAAGCACAACAAGTAAGTCAAACTTCCTTTGTTCCCTGGTCTTAGACTTCTAATTTATTGTACAATAAAATAAATTGTACAGTTCATTCTCTTGTAGTCCTCCATAGAGTACGAGTGTACGAGCCTTGCAGAATCTCTATCCTCGCAGAAAGGTGTCTGGAGTTGCATTGTGATATGCATTAGGCCCTATTTAATGGGGCCTAATTAGCCCTATTTAAATAATATATAATTGTGTTGTTAATTAAATTTGAAATAAATAATTTATTAAATACTTTAAAAGAAATGTATAGGTATTTAATTAATTATTGAAATATTCATTTAATTCCAATATTTATTTATTTATCCCCCCCGTGTTTGCATGGGTTCTCCCTGCATACGCCGGCTTCCTCCCACAGTCCAAAGACATGCAGTTAGTGGGGATAGGTTAACTGGAAACTCTAAATTTCCCATCAGTGTGAATGGTTGTCTGTCTTTGTGTGTTAGTCCTGCGATAGACTGGCGACCTGTCCAGGGTGTACCCTGCCTCTTGCCCTATGACAGCTGGGATAGGCTCCAGAGCCCACCCCCCGCGACCCTGAAAAGGACAAGCAGAAGCGAATAGATGGATGAAATATTATTTATTATTTATTTAATGGCATATTTAATTCATTCATTTTGTCACTCCTGGCCCTCCATATTTTTGGGCCTTTGGGGAGTGTTGACAACAAACATGACCAAGGTAACAGACAGAAAACAGAAAAGCTTAGTTACTTTGAACTTATTACCCTTTAAGTTGTAATTATGATTTTTTTATTTTTTTTAATCTAATTGTGGTTCTTTATTAGCCAAAAATACATACTTACCTGAAAATCAATGTGCTAAATTTAATGGCAGTCCATCCAGTGGGGGTTGACTGATTTAAGTCTGAGCTACACAGGACAACCTGGTGACAGAGACAGAAGTACTGAGGATTCTTTTGACCAGGAATATTTTGAATGGATGGATGGATAGAGCCATAAAGCTATACTTTAATTTACATTTCAAAAGGTCACTTTGAGGCCAAGATGAGGATGATGGAGGTAAAACCCTGTCTGGATATCACCACTGTAGCCATTTCTCCAGCATGACCTGTAGAGCAAACTCCTGGATCATCTGAAATGTCGCAAAACAAGAAAATTTGAATGAATTCAGACTTCCAGCAGAGTCTGATCTGAAGTGGAAGTGAAATGCAACTCAGTGATATTAATCTTCTGAATGATTAAATACATCTCCAACACCAAAGATGGATACAGATTTTTGTTTTATCTCAGTCTGCATGGTGACACCGACCATTTCTACATGACGTATTCATTGTGTTGGATCTTTATGGTAATCTGACATTACACACACAAAGCCACAAAAAAGAAAACAAGACAGCTGTCTTATGTCTCATTTTCCTCTGCTCTGTTTTCATTTATGCCACATTAAATCAAATCAATTTTGTCCCTCCACCAAAGGATTTTTTTCTGTTTATATATTCCTCCATGTTGACTTGAGTGACAAAATATTCAGTGACATTCAAAGATGGAATCTGAACCCATCAGGAGAATCATACAAACAATATACATATATATGATATATTGTCCAAAAGACTCAAATGGTTAATGTTCCCCTGCAAATTAAAAGTGTGATTCACCATTTACAAAATGAAACAGCTATTTAGGTTCTTTTTTTTAAGTCACTTTCTTATTGTTGGTGTGGATAGAGAGCAGGCTGGAATTGTAAAGTAAAGAATAATGCATTTATGAAGCAGATGAGATGAGATCTCTTTCTAGAATTAGTTTAAACATGCCAGCAGACTGAAGTTGGTATCTATATCTTATGGCAAATAAGATGTGGTGCAACAGCAATATGTTTTTTTTTAATTACAAAGTAAAAATTTTATAATTTAAAACTATAAAATCCCCCAAAAATGGGGAAAAAAAAAAAAAAAAAAAGGGAAGAGACCCTCATACCTACCTTCTGGCTCCTTATTCCTCTTCCTTCCACTCTCCCCAAATGGCTAGGCAAAATGCTACCAGGAATCTTTCTTCAATTAATTTTTGAGCTGGTCATGCAGGTTGTGTCATCACCTGTAACTGCTTACAGCTTAATACTGAAGATGAGTTTTTCTTTAATCTAACATAGCTTAACAGCAAGGAAAATACAGCACAGAAAGATTAGCTCTAAGACATTAGCTGCTGTCACCAGCATATCTGCTTCAACATTGCCACCTAGTGGAAAAACTACCAGCATCGAAAAGGACAATAAACCAACAGTTAGTTAATGAATGTCTTCAGACATGATCATTGTTTCTGTAACTGAATGAAGGATCTGTCGGAATATATGAAACATCCAGATACACTGATTGAAGATGTATTGAAAGATGATGATCAAGGGACATTCACAGTTTATTATAAATAGAAGAATAGATATCAAATGTGAAATATACTGCACATACTTTGCATATGATAGCTGCCTTTAGAGTTTACCTTTACATCATACATTTAATAGTTTAAAACTCATAAAAGTGGCTGCTGTATATTTACTAAATGTCATGATTACAGTGCATTCAACATCTATTAGGTCTAAAATCAAAGGCAAAAATAAAAAGAATAATTTTCAACAATAATGTTGGTGATACAGTATTAAGTTTCCATAGCTACCAAGGCCATGAGACAGAAACCTCACACTTATTATCCAGAAATGAAATGCTTCTAGCAGCACGTCATGCTGTCCTCCAAGCTGGTGAGAACTGAAAGATTGAAGTCATGTTGAAACAGGTTTTATGTGAATTTGCTTTTGCTCTGGAACAAGACCTTATGAAATTTCATTTGTCAGGTTTATAGGTTCAGTCTGCTGGCATGTGAAGGGTAAGATTCGCAGAATAAAGATGTTATTCTGTTGATCACGGAAGTACTAAAAAAAGGAGACATGAGAATGGTTAGTGGTCTTTGATAGATAACTGGCAAAGGTTAACAGCCTTTGTGTCTGTCAGTTATAAAGGTTAAGTCACACTCAGCAGTGTTCTCAATGAAAGCCACTATTAGGGATAAAGAGAAGTAGTCATTATCGAGCACATCTCAATAGGGATTCTCAGTAAAAAAGACCTATTCATTTCTCTCCATTCATACTTTCTCAGTCAATCTTAATTAAAGCCACTATAATGCTGCTATTTCACTAGACCACGGGTCCTCAAAGTACATCCTGTGCAGTGGCGTGTCTAGAAAATTTTTGTTGGGGGGGCCAGGTAGGGGCACAAATTTGGAGAAGGGTGGCAGATATAATTGGCAGATAATGTTAAAAAAATTCTACCAACCGTTAACCATAATTCAATAACCCTATAAACCTAATAACTGAATTTGCTTTTGACTCTTATTAGAATGAGGTTTTAACCACTACGGTGCAAAGTTTTTAGATACAGCGTTGATGAAGTACAAGAGATACAATCAGTGCTTTGTCAGTGTTTACTCAGCATTCAAGGACAGCAATATTTGCATAGTATTTTTACTGACATATAGTGCACATATGTTTTGGGCAAAAACATTTTTGAATATTAAAATACAAACATTTTTAACATACAATTGGCAAATTAGCCAATGCAAAACTTTATCTTCTTTTTTTAATAGGCAGATAATCTTCTCACAAACTGGTGTTTGATTTTGAAACAGGAAAAAAGTGGGGAAACAAATGAAAAGACTAACATTTGAATGAAACCTGAAAGCAAGTAAATACTTTCTATGCTGCCTTATGGTAAACTTTGGTAATATTGATGTATAAAGAACAACACTGGCTGATGATGAAATACAGTCAGCTGGCACGGTGACACTGCCAGTATTAACCTGCAGGGCTGGACTGGGACAAAAAAATTGGGCATTTTGACCAGAGACCGGCCCACCAGGTATTAAAGCCATAAAGCCTTTGAATGAAAACAAACGCTGTTGTGACAGTGATGTACACGGTCTTGTTGGTATATGTATGATTTCTATCAATTTTACATCAGATAAAAACTTTGTTCGCAAGATTCAGATAATTATTTAATAAAAGCTAGATATTTTAAATGAGAATAAGTAAGAAAAGTATTTCTTTGTGCCCCCTTTCCTGTTAATGCCCTACCTGGCACCCTGGCATAACTTTGCTAGATCCGCCCCTGCACAGTTACCAGCTGTCAGCTACTCAGAAAAGGATCCTGGTGTTATTTGTCTCTCAGAAACAGTTCATAACTTCAACTCATTCATGTCACCTAAAAGGTAAACCTGTTTCTCCATCACCTGTTCAGCTCTGATGATTCAGTAAGGACATCTCCTGGTTTCATCTTCATGTTTCCCACTCACCAGATCTACAAACCGATATCATGACCAGCAGCTTTACAGCTGTGGCTCCAGCAAACATCAGCTGATACTAGAAATTAATATGAAATAAATTCTAACAACAGCTGATCAAGCTTAAACGTGCTGCTGTTGTTTAGCATTGGATTTTATTGTTTTGGCTTCGGGGTGGCACCTGGGGTGGCCAGTCTGGTTGGGGGGGTGGCCTGTGCCCCCCCAGGCCACCCCGCTGGACACGCCACAGATCCTGTGAACCAATGGCAGCCTTTTGGAAATGTGTTGTGAGGCCCGCAGGCATGACATGAAAAAATGCACTACTGTACATTTAGTCCACCCACAGTTTATGTCATACATGAACAGTAACACGGCAGTACATCAAGACAAGGATTTTTCTTACATTTTAACTCTCTTCTTGCCACCACAGCAGACTAAACCTTCCTTTGACAATAATATCCAAGCAATGTAAATTTGCGAAACCTATATCCTGTGGTAGAGTAATAGCCTGTCCCTTATTTAGTGCAATGAAAAGTATTTATGCTCTTTCTGATTTCTCAGTTTTTTGCATATTTGTCACAGTTTAATTCACTTCACATTTCAACTTTTTGGATTTTTAGGTAAAGAAAACCACAGGCAGTTTGGGTTTATGTTTGTCTAGTTTTAACATTTATTTGATAAACATGTAAGTCTGACAATTGTGCAAGTAAACTGTAATCAGTCTGTATCAATGACTGTAGACTGTAGAAGTTTTCTACAGTCATTGGTCTGTATACATTACAAACTTAGCAGTACCTCTACTGATACCTTCAGTGATGAATTTAAATGACAAGTGGGGATAACAAATACAGAGTCCCACATGAACAGGAGAAAATGACACAACAAATTGTTTTGGGATAAACCAATGACATACTTAAAGAAATGTTAGCACTGCTAATTTCTTATTGATAGAAATAACCTTGTTTACAAGATCACCAGTTCTGTTTTTGTTCCTGTCGCAGCCCACCTCAAAGACAGCAAGAAAAAAATGGGAGAGTTACCAACTATGAAAAATGAAAGTAATGATGTGCATTTTGCAGTGTAAATGAAAAGCCAGAAAAAGTAAAACACATGCTGTAATGAAGGCTAAAAGAGCAGAACTCTCCCCTCAGATAATCAGAGACAGTCCGCAGGTGCTGTTAGGTTTATAGGCCAGGGCCCACTAGCCCCAGATGTTGTTCATATGACCTAAACAGCAGGTGCATGACATAGACCTGCACATTCTTGAAGAAAACAGAGACCCCTAGTGCTCAAGTGCCTAGGGGTCAACACATTGCTCCTCAGTGAACAATCCAGCAGATGAGTGAAGAAAGCAAAATATTCAAAGTTTTGTTATTACAGCTAAGAAAATATTTTTTTCTTCATCTATGACTATGTATAGCACAGTCTAATTTTTGCTTTGACAAAGTAATCACCATGGCTTTAGTGTGTCAGTAGTTTACTGTCCACATGGGTTAGTTACAGAGAAAATCCCCAACAATCAAATAACCCCTATGAACAAGATATTGGCGACAGTGGGAAGGAAAAACTCTGACACTGTTGAAGTAAGCCAGAAATGAATAATAACAAAGATTAAATGCAAAGTGGTGAAAATAAGTGAGTGAAGAAGACACTAGGTGCATCATGGAAAGCCTCCAGCTGTTTATCATGGGGGTTTCCCATGTTGTGGTACTTTATGGGGCGTCAGTACTTTTGCTTGAGCATTTTTGATCAACTGAAGGCTTTTCAGGGAGTTTTTATGACAGCCTGACAATAATGGATTACAATAGTAATAGCCTGGAAGCAATAAATGCATGAACTAGTGTTTCAGCACTGATGGTCATATCCCGGTCAAAAATGACTTAAATATTCCTCACAGTGTTGAGGAATGCTGGAGGCCAAAGGTAATGCCATTCAGAGTAAGTATCTGGTTAGAGACCATGTTTCTAAGATTTTTAATCGGAGGTCATCCAGACCCATTATGCCAGTTTAAGTATGTTATACTTTCGAATGATACTGCCAAAGGAAAACATGTATAATGTAAATAGAATTGGTCCTAGTACAAAACCCTGTGGAACTCCATAATTAACCTTTTTGTGTGTAGAAGACTCCCCATGACCAAACTGGAGGCTATTAGAAAGATATGATTCAAACCACTGCAGCACAATACCTGTAATACCTACAGTTTATTCTAATCTTTGGCGTAAAATATTGTGGTCAGCGGTATAGAATGCTGCACTGAGATCTAGAGAGACAAGTACAGAATGAGTGTGCTCTTAGACACTATAAGAAGCTCATTTGCTACCTTAACAAGTGCTCACACGTTCACCGGGAACTTGTTCTTGTTTTTAATATGACTGTGCAAACATAACACAGTTTTCAATATTTTATTGCTGTCATTTTATTACGCTTATCTGAAAGACAAACTAAGATAATACAAAATTACTTTATTGTCACTGCATGATGTACAGATTACAGTGAAGTTACGGTGCATTGCCTATTACGCAATTGTAGAGTTACATAAAAGAGTGTATTGCATGGGCTAGAGCTAATAAATAAATAATAGTGCTAAATATAAACCTGCACAACTGCACGGCCTGTCTATAAGGTGGGTGAGTTCAATGCTGGGTTCACTGTGGGTAATAGCTTTGAGGTATGTACTTACCATTATTCTTGTGGTTTGTATCTCTGTAGACCTGTATCTCTGAGGGGAAAGTTCAAACAGTTTGGGCGCTGACTGGTATGAGTGTACACCTACACCTCGGAGGATGTAGGTGTCTTGCAAAGTAGGGAGATGTGTGTACGGTATTTTCTCTGTGGTTCTTATGTCTCTTTGCAGAGCCTCGTAACAGCTACTGTTGCCATACCACACAAACACCTTGTAAGTCATGAGCAGAATAGTAATGATTCATGTGATTTGGGCTATTTAAATTGAATTATCTTCATGACAAGAAATGTTTTTGTTTTTGCAGCTTTCCGTACTCAGTTTTACAGACATATTTTCCAACTCATAATTACATGAACACTGGTTTAAGATGCACTGTTAATCACTGAATGAACCACAGGACTGCAACGACATGGCTAGTTCTCACTCCTGTCAGATAGTGATATGCATATTTCACTACTACTACTTTTTGGGGTAACTTTTTTTCAGATCTAGCTTTCGTTAACTATAATAACCTTTTTTTTTTTTTCCAACTTTATTGGAAATTATAAAGCGAACAGTCAGTCATTCCAGTTCAGTTTGTTAACTATAATAACCTTGTAACCCTAACTGTGCTCTAGATGACGCTTTTGAGTAACAAGAAAACAACAACCATGGAAAGAGTGGCGTTTCGCTTGCTTGTAGCAAAACACGGGGCTCTCATGGACTTGTTCCCACAAGCTTTTTTGTAACAATATACTGTATCAGTTTTCAAACATGCGAGTGAGTCATCTTTACCTAACACACTTTTCGGTTTCCTTTCCGCTGTTACGTATTACGCCATGACGTCAGCCGGGAGAGGGCGGGCGCGCTGGGTGGAGGGCACTCGGAGTAGGGGTGTTGCTCGTTGAACGTCAGCTCCAACAGTTAGCGACCACCCATGTAAGTGTGAAATAAATTTTTAGTCGAGTTTTTTGGGGTTGTTTTACGGTCAGTTTGTGCGTGTCTGTGATGCGTTTTGGGTCTCCGTAAGAGTGTCGGTGCGGAAATTGCCTCGTATTACCAGCTCTGTGTAAGGACACACTAACGGGACTGTCAACCTGAGTCCGTTAACACACTGCTTTCGCTTACTGACAGCACTTCACCGGCACTGAACTAATATTTGAACGATTTTAAAAGCTTATTTTTACTTATTTACACAAGAAACTTTGTCTCTGCGTTAAATGTTGCTCAACTCGGAATTTTTCGACTCATCTTTCGTAATGATCGCTATATATTTCATATCCGTGATTTCTTCATTAGTGTTTGTATGTGAGCGTTATTTGTTTTTGTTTTTTTGAAGTGAGGCAGTCATTAAGAATTAAATTAAATTAAATATGTGGGATACTGTAGTTTTGTACAGTAGGTTTGTCTTGTGTAGCAGGAAATAAGCAGCGTAACAGAGTTAAAAATTTCCACCTGCCATTATGGTAACATCATATCATTTGCTTTATTGCTTGTGAAGTTGATGGTAGGATCTTAATCCCAGTTAATTAACTTTTAATTTATTATCCAGCTGTCATATTAATGCACCTCTGTGCCTTGAGATATTAGCCAGGACCTCTCACCTGATCAAATTTCAGTCAGTTTTTCTCTAATGCAGACTGATGTCCTAAAGACATTTCATGGTCTGATAAGGATGGATATCTGTAGACTCATTATGTCTGAAGCCTAGTATTCTTTGCAGAGGTGCATTTTTTCCCCCTGCAGCCTATTATTATCAGTGTCTAGGCGACAGACAGAGACACACATACACAGGCACCGCACAGGCGTATACTCAGGCAGGGAGAAGCAGTGATGTGCCAAGGAAGCGTTTAGAGGATTACAGTTTCCATCTCACTTTTTGTGTTCTTTGTTGAAGACCCGTGGGCCTGATGTAGCAGGTCCTCATCTCCTCTGCAGTGAAGGAAGGCCACTCCGGTGTCTTTATAATGGACTGAAAGGTTTGTTTTCAATCATTTCTCATTTATTCTGATAGGTGAATCAGTCTCTGCAGGGATGTAGAGGGTTGGAAGGGTTTGGTGTGACATGATGTATCCCACTATCTGTTCAGCTTACTCTGCTAAGTGGCTGAGAGCTTGGCTGCCCCTTCAGGGCACTGCTAACACAGCCATTCATGTCTCACTCGGATGGTCAGACCACCATGATGACGCTGCCCCCCTCCTCCTCCTCCTCCTGTTCCTGCTGCACTCACATTGCGCCTTCCCTGTTGGGAGCTTAGAATTGAGAGTTATTTTACGTGTTTAACATGTTTGTATTGCTTTTTTGTGTATGTGTGTTTGTGTTTATTGTAATAATGCTTACACAATACAGCTCCTTGCCTTCTATAGATGTAAATGGTGCCTCCTCTGATCTTAGCACAGTTTAGTGTAACACCTCAGCTTAGGATGTGGTGTAGATGTGCCTATACTAGATCAGGTCATAAGATTAACACAGGCTGCTTTATTCTTGTCTGGCTGTCACAGGGGTTTATTAATTGGCTATGCATGCAGGAAGGCTGCATTTTCTGCAGCAAAGCTGCAGATGCTGGATCAGAAAGATAAAATGAATCGGACTGTTGTAAATTTATGCATGTAATAGATTTGTCACAGTGCTTGAAATGAGTGCTGTGTTGAAGAGATTTTTTTTGATAGAAAAAATAAGAGGCTTTTTTCCTGTCTTGCTTTCGATGTTGATGCACTGTGTAACGTCCCGTCATTTAAAGAAAATTTTTTCCTTGAATGTATATGATTCTAACTCAAATTGGATGTGATCGATAACTCAGCAAGATCAATAACTAAAATAACTTCCTGTCATATTTTAGTTATTATTCTACATGACACTAATACATCCATAACTGTCCCTTTTTTCAGTGTCATTTGATCTATATTCAGTGTTGTTGTTACTATTCTGCTGCGGGATCTCTCAGTCAAAAAGATAAGAAAAGCTCTTTTGTTCAATCAATTCAATTCAATTTTATTTATATAGATAAATCACAAAAAGCTGTTTATATTGTGTGATTTTGTTGTAGAGTAAGGTGTCTGCACAAGTCTTTAAAACATCTTGTGTCTTAAATGCATCTTTACTAATAAAAGGTCAAAAAAGCATATTTTAATGGTAGTCTTCAGGAATAGTTCTCCAGCCTTCTTGGACGGCATTCAAAGCTCTTTGGATGTTGGCTGCCTTTTATTCTAATCTCTGTCAAGGTCATCTCAGAATCCTTCAATAATGTTGAGGTCTGAGCTTGTGGGAAGCCAATCCATGACTGAAGTTTTCCAATATGTGTTTTTTTTTCTTTTTAAATCCAGGTATGTCTTTACTCCACTGGCAGTGGTGTTTGTGTGTTTGAGATCATTGTCATGCTGATAAATAATTCTGTTGGTAATGAGATGCTTTCCATATGGCATTGCACTGTGCGACATTTTTTTGTATTCATAGTATCATCAATTTTGACAAAATCTCCAGCACCACTGACTGAAATGGAGTCCAAACCATGGCAGAGACTCCACCATGTTTACAGATGGCTGATGGACAGCTGACCCTCTCTCCTGACCTCCTCTGTACATAATGATGACATTTTAAAAGAAAATTTAAAATTTGGATTCATCCCTCCATAAGACCTGTTGCCACTAATTTTCAGTCCAGGCCTTGTGTAATCTGGCATGCCCTAGCCTTTTCTCCCTGCTTCTCTTCCTTAAGAATGGCCTCTTGACAGCCACCCTTCCACTGACCCTTTCTGGTAAGCCTTTGATGAACAGTTGATGGATCAACTGAAGGGCCAGATGTATCTCCCAGGTCCTGTGTCAGGTCTTTTCTGGATTTTTTTCTTATTTCTTAAGGATGTGATTTTCAGATACTATCTTTTTTTGTCCTCCACTTATCCAGTTTCCTCAAGTTTTTTAGGGACATGACAAAATGCAGAAATATGTGTAAGTTTTAAGATAATAGCTGTTTATGAATAATCTTTGGCATTATTTGTAGATGCAGCTGAAAAAACAAGAATTCATTTGGTGTTTTCACAACAAGCCCCTAACAAAATTCTCAAAGATACAATTTAAAATTGGCTCTTTTTTAAGTTGTCTGTTACGTGTAGGCACAACACTGATTTATCCCTTGAGTTAGGTCCTTTTTATGTCTAAATGATACACAGATCAGTGTAAAGTATCTTAACAAACAAAAACAAACTCATTCAGGTATGAAGACTGGACTGAAAATGAGTAAAAAAGCAGCCAATGTCCAAAGAAAAACTCTAAACAACTGTCAGAAATCCTGGAGAACTGTTGCTCAAGACCACTTTAAAAATTACAGGACAGTCTGGCTTTTTGGAAGTAACGTAAAAAGAAACGAGTGGTGGCTCAAGCTTTCCAAAGTACTGTACATCCTTCATAGAAAAAATATTTTTAAGTCTGTGCTTTACAGTTTTCAGGTTGTTTCCAATGTGCAAAAATAGTTAATAGTAAAAGTGTGACTAACTTCACGATTGTAGCTCAGTGGTACTATTATATGACTCATCTATTCATAACAACCCATTGGCTAATGTAGTTAATGTTATGTTGCAGATAAAGCCATCAGGCATCCTGGTGTTATTTGTGGTCAAAACAATCATACATGAAATAACTTTATGACCATGTTAAACATCGCTGTAATGGTATCATACACAACTAAATGATGTCTGATGCCACTGAAAAGGGAACAGAACGAAAGGACACATTCAATTTAAGTGGAAATTTGTGGATAAATGACACAAGTCAACAAAACACAATATCTGTATCATTGTTTGTAGATATTTTTTAATGTGAAAATTTTACATGCTATACCTTTAATTAAAGGTACAGTGCTACAGTGCTTGATTGAATGTGCTACTTTTTTTGGGGTGTTCTCATTTTTTGTCCCAAATCAAATACATAAGACCGTAAATTGACCCTACATGTATGAGTACAGCGTTAGCCCTGTGCTAAGGTTGTATCTAGCAGCTCATAGGGGTGCGGTACTTGCAGGGTGAACTGTATATACTGTACATATAGCACTTATGTAGTTACGCAATGCCAACATTCAAATTCAAATGTTATTTGTCACACAACAAGTCACACAGATGAGTTATGAATGGGTGCTTATGTGTTCTAGAATATTTGGCAACATTTACAATTAACTGAGCACAGAAAAAGAATTGGTGTCTGATTATTAATTGTTGCTCTCTGCTGCAGATAAATATGTTGTGCAGAAACATCAAACATAATCATTCAGTTAGAAGTGTGTATAGTACCATCAGCAAGCAGGGAAATGGTGAGCAATCATGCCTTTGTTGCTGAACTCGTGTCATTCAGCTGGTGAGGGCAGCAGGACGGAAGTGTGTATTGCAAGAGGGAAATGGATATATGCCAGGGCTGCAACTAACAACTCTATTGTTCCTTGATTAAACCTGATTAAAATTAAAATTTTTTTTTTTTTATTTATCAGTTGATCTATGCCAGGATAGTGTTTTCTTGATATGTCATCTTTTGTCTAAAATCACATACAATATATTTTATTTGCAGTAAAAAGTGATTTAGACTGACCAAGTGTTTAATCAAGTAATCACTAAAGCTCCACTGTACTCATTCATCATGCTGCTGGTTAAGATTATCACCATTATATCCATTAAAACACTAATGCTCTTCTAAAGAAAATGTATATTGGGTTCATGTACCCCTACTCAGTGTTGTTGCTGAAGGATAACTAACATGACAACAGATGCCCCGTCATCTAATGTTGGCTTTGTAGAGTTGTGTTGCACAGCTTTAAGTCTCTTTGTCCCTTTTTCTAAACAGATGCATCAAAAATGATTAGTAAGGGATTCAAAAGGATTCACATAATCCCCTTTTTTCAGCCCCGTGGAGTCTAAACACTCTCAGCATCGTTTGCGCAGTGATTTGGCTCTCTTCTCTCAACAACAGGTTGAGCCTTTCTAAATACAAAGTTAGTCTCAGATAAGAAACACTATTTTTTTTTCCTCTCTGTCTCATAGACCCACACTCACCCTCTTTCACCCTCTTCCGCCTACGTCTGCTATTTGAAAGCCCACAGAGCAGCAGAGGTATCATATGCAGCTTAATGTAGATAGTTTTTTTTTTTTTTTTTTAAGTCTCTGATGCTACCAGGGGTTCATGTTCAAAAATAATGCTGTAACTGTGGACGGACTGAGTTTATTCTTCCCAGTGGGACTGACTCCCACACTTCCAGAGTGAAGGTGAAATTCCTTTATAAAGGCTGTGGTTTCTAGTGGCAACAAGCTGCCTGTTTCCCTCTGATCCCTTCCTGTTTGAAGGCAGAGGGAGAAAAGAGCCAGAGGTCACGTGGAATCACAAGAGGTTGCACTTTAAAACGTGTCTGAGGTCCTTGTTTTAATGCAGCATAACTTATTTATTTTCTAAATATCTCTTAAAGCAGTTGTTAGATACCTAAATCAACCTGTTCCTGTCCCAACTTGCACTAATGAACCCCATGGTGATAGGCTTTCAGTAAAAGAGTCAGGGTGCAGTCCCTTTTTGATAAAGTTAATCTTAAGCTAGTAAAAGGTTTTAGCTGTCCACTTTTAAACAAAATTTAAACAAATTCAGTGGACGAATTGAAAAGTGTCTTTAAGTTTGCCTTCCCGTAACAGTATCCTCCTCCTGAGCACAAGTGGTGGAACGGTTTTAAAAACAAAAAGAGGAAATTTTGATCTATTAAGGCTTAGATGCTCTCTATTGTGAAGAGCTAAACTTTATAACAAGTTGAGATACACATCTGTAGTTTTGCACAAATGAAGTACATCAGATTGGTGTTAAATGTTGTATGTTATGTTGCATACACTCACAAGACTTTATTGGGTACACCTTACTTGTACTGGGTTGGACCTTTTTTTGCCTTTTTGTCTTTTTGTGGCATAGATTCAACAAATTGCTGTAAACATTCATTAGAAATTTTGCTTTATGTTGACATGAAAGCATCTCCAGTTGCTGCGGATTTGTCAGATGCACATCCATGATGCAAATCTCTCCTTCCACCACATCCCATAGGTTCTCTGCTGGACTGAGATCTGTGACTGGGGAAGCCATTCACGTACAGCAAACGCATTGTCATGTGCACAAAACCAGTTTGAGATGATTTGAGCTTTGAGACATGGCAAGTTATCCTGCTGAAAACAGCCATGAAAAGATTGGTACGCTGGCTATACATAGATGGACATGTTTAGCAGCAATACTCAGGTAGTGGTGCTAGATTGGCATACTTTGGGCCCCTTAATACCAAACAATGATACCACTGATAAAAGCCAGGACTGATGCCTGGTTTAATGTTGTTTACATCAGATTCTTACCCTACCATGTGAATGTCACAGCAGAAATCAAGAGTCATCAGACCAGGCATTTTGGTGAACCATTGTTTAAAGCAGTCTGATTATCTTTTCTAAGAGAACTGCCACTTACTGGATTTTTTTTTTTTAACGATCATTCTCTATAAACTCTAGAAATGGTTATGAGGGAGTTTATGAAATACTCAATCCAACCTATACTCAAAAGGCACAGCCAGGCCTCATTCAAAGTCACTTAAATCACCTTTCTTAAGCATTCTGATGCTCATGTTTGAAGTTGAACAACATAAGACAAGTCAGTATGTCCAATATGGCCTACCTGGGTCTGGACACGCTTTAAAAAAACACACCATCTCAAGAGGTTCAGTTCATGGTTAAATAAGGGTTAATAAATAAAATATGTATGTTTCCCCCCCTTTGCATAAAACTGTACAATTTTACTTTTCTCCTCATTTTAGTTTGTTTACGTCTTCTTGACTTTAGATGGCAATCATTACAATCCTTTGTGTTAAGTTTCGAAGGTTAGGAGGGCTTTCGTCTTTCAGCTTAAGTCTCCTCCTACAGTGTAAACTTAATATTGTTGACCCACAGCCTACGTGCTGAGCCTGATGTCATGCTCAGAGTAAAAGATTCAAGGCCACGGCTTAGATACACTGATCCCCAATAACACCTCTAGTGGGCTAAAGGGTGTCTGGTTACCCGGGGCCAGAGATTTGCCATAAGATGTGTAATAATGCAAATGATTTCTGAATGCATAAAATTGCTCTCAGCTGTAGTGAGATGCCCTACAGCCTGATGACTTGGCAGATTTAGCTCTTCAGTTGCACAAAGTGTGCATTGACCCTGACATGCATTCGCCTTACCATTCCTTATGGGTGTGCGCCTTTAACACAGCCTCTGGTATGACATTTCAGCTCGTGTGTAGGTGGTTTCCAGGCTGTTGACAGCTGATGATGACCTGCCAGAGCTGAGGAAATACGAGACATGTTGGTCAAGTTGGAGGTATTACTACTGTTAGTAAGTGAAGGCCATATTATAGGGCTTGAAATGATTTACATAGATTGGAAACCATCTTATGACAACATCTGTCTTATTAGTAAACCGCAAGAGAGTGAGATCCTCAGTACCTATACTGGTTTGACACACTGGTGTTGTAGTCAATATCAGTGTGACTATTAGTGCCATGTGTGCTGTAAATAATTCATTCAGGCACTTGTTGTGGTGTTGAACACAGATGCAGAGGTGTCCCTTAAACAAAGCTTCCTCAGTAAACCTACGACATCGTCCAGCATAATGTTAAACCAGCAACCTGATCGTGACTCACTGCTCATCTTCAGTTTTCTTCCACATCACTACCTTGCTGCCTAGATTTGTTGATCAGCTAGCGTGGTTGTGCAACCTATACCTCAGAGATATAATGGTATTTATGGCCCTGTACAGTCACAAAAGACCAACATAATGGTTCCCCTGTTCTTTGCTGTTCTTTTTATTTGTAGCTTCCCGCCTCACAACCTGTTACATGCTCAACTATTACACCCCGAATACCACCTGCTGTTTCTCTTGTTCCCATTGTGTGTGTGTGTGTGTGCTAATGTATGTGTTTGAGGTTTTCTTTTAACATTTTCTTTTCATTTATTTTTAAAATTTTAATGCAAATATACAATAAGAGTCAGGTTGGTAACAGAGGGTATTCTCTTAGAAGATATAAAATCTGCTATATTGGACATTTTAAGGTAGACTATGAAGTACACTCGATTTTGCTTTTTTTTAGCATTCATTATATATTTGTGAGTAATGTGTAAAGATTACATTAATTCAGTTCAATTCAGTTTTATTTATACGGCACCAAATCGCAACAACAGTCACCTAAAGCTGCTTTATGACCATTAATGCAGATAAACGGTGCAATTGTCCAGTGACAGCCTCTTGTGTCATTAAGTAAACACAGATCTGTTTTTTTGACGTCTGCGTGCAGGAACAGATGATTGCACATCTTCCGGTTTGTCCTGTTCCTGGAAAGCTGAGACCAACTTTGGCACCAGAGCCTCCCTGAGGGTTTCACCTTGCACAATCGGGCGTTGTGCCTACCCTTTTCATAGAACTTCCTGCTGTACACCTTCTCATTTAGACACATTGTACTGAGCGCCTGGGTTGAACCTGACACGACCAGGCGAAACACGCCACAGACGGCTGGATGCCTTTGATCCAGTCGGGCCCGTTCCACTGCCTGTGTAACCCTCTGTCTCTCTTTTCTCGCTTACACACTCTCTCTGTGTTGATACAAAGAGTTGTCTCTCTTATCACACTTTGTGCAGTGTGCTGAAGTCATCTCCTTCACTGTCACAGCTGACACAACTGTGCTATTCTCTGCCACCCAACCACACACACATGCACACACGCACACATGAATAGAATAACGATTGTTCCTGTTTCCTGCGTATGCTGTCATTACACAGCTGTTGAATGAGATACGGTCCATTTTCCATCGGTCAAATGCATCACACACAAACACACATGTAGTTACATCCACTTATACCCAGTATAATCCTTGCTATCTTTTTTTTTTCGCTGTCTTCCTTCTCTGTCTCTGTCTGATGCAAGCATGCACGCACATATTTGTCCACGCACGCAAACGCAAACACCGACCGAACTCTCTGGCCTAATTCCTCTCTTATTGATGTGTGTCTGTCAGTGAAAGAGGCACAGCACAAAGAGCAGCGATGGGCCTGTGTGTGTGCGCTCAGAGCAAACAAAGAGCGGTCTATTCCACGCCAGCTCTCAGACTCTTCTGGAAACACTGCATTTGCTTGTTTAAGCTATAGCCATATTTTGAGTCCACCAACTGTATGTTCAGCAATGAACAACAACATGGCTGCTTCAGTGTCAGTGAATGCAAGCCAGATTGACCTCTACTTTGGGTTCTTCATGCACAATGTCCTGTTTAGGAACAAAATTTAATGGCACAGTCCTCATGTGGCAAAACTTACATGTAGATATTTTAATTATGGAGCTCTTTCTCACATTTTGCGTATTTGCAGATTGTCTGTTTTATCATTTAACTGCTGTAGCGCTCAGTATTATTGCTCTCGAGCTCCAGCCCTTTTTAAATAATCATGTTTTATTATTTTTGTGTAATATTAACAATAATGGGTGTCATTTTTCGCAAACTGGTGGTGAATCTGTGTTATAAAGCCATTTTGTCTGAATGATTCTGCAGATGTTTTCTATCCAGAGAGCTTAAATGAACATTTACAGTGTGGTATATAATATATTGCCAAGCAGAGCAACTGAACAGAGAGAAAGAGAAACCTTCAATAGAAGATGATAGTTTTTTTATGTGTTCATCACAATATCTTTCATTTTTTAAATTGATAAACTGAGTCAAGTTGAGCCGAGCTTTTTCCTCTATTTCTCCAGTTAAGCTGGCAAATGAGAAGAGGACAAATGGCAGCTCAGTTGACTGGTGTGAGACACAGTGTTGTGAACAAGAATGTGTGTGTGTATTTATATGAGGGTGACAGAGTTCCAGAGAGGCCGTTGTTCATGTGGTGATTTGTGATTTACCTTTGGCAGCGTTGCAGAATTTCTGAGCAACATGCTGACTCACACAGGCCGCTGACCCTGGTTGTCACTGACGCTGTTGATCACTGATAATCATTATTATGTGGTGAGCAATCAAAATACATATTTTCACTAACAATTTCTTCCAGTATCCTGGTCGGTATACAGTCATGAAATGAAGTAGCTTATGTCAGAAGAACACAGCTGCTTCTAAAGATCCATCTGACATTCTAATGTTCTCTCTTCATAAAGGTGGATTGGCAAGGCTTGCTTAAACTGAACAAAGATGCAAGCATCAAGTCTGACAATAAAGGGTTGTCCTCTAAAGACTCCTCAAAGAGGATTTGGTTTGATAATGAAACTGCAGGCAATCAAGAAAACACCCAATCCTGTAGTTGGGATCAGCCTGGGGATGAAGAAGGGGATTTATTAATACAGATGGATGGATGGATGGGTACCGGGGTTGAAACAAGACTTCAGTATCAGCTTCAGCTTCAGGATGGGATTCACTTTTATGCCTTTACTCGCAAGCTCTGAAACAAACTTAATGCTTCATCATCAGTGATTCACAGTTCCCTGTCGCTCACTGTGCCAGCGGACGATGCATGTGCGAAACGGTCTTCAAATATGCATGTATTATTGAGTACGGTGTACAGCTTATGCATAACTTGTCACCTTCTGTGAGAAACAGCTCAGTTGGCGAGCTTGGTTGCATAGAAAACAACATATTTCGAGCACGTCATCATGCATCTTTATTCAGTCTCATATTTAGTCTCATCATGGGAAGACTGTATCCGCATGAGATCAGCTGAAGAAAGTTGTTTGTTAATCTAAATAAAATCAAAATCAAAATAGTCTGCACATTGCACAGAACTGAATTCCATCATCAAATATTTATATTTATTAATTTAGTAAGAGATGTAAAGTTAAGTATTCCCAGCAGGATTGGATACTGCAATAATTTGATATTATTATTTATTATGGAATACTTGCCAGCATAAAAATTGTAAGTACTAAATTTAAAGACCCTAGTTAGCACAACGATATTAGGAGTACAGCCAGCAGCCAGCACTCAGGTGACTAAAATAAACCTGCTTAACACCTGTCTCACACTCTCTGACTCTCACTTTCTCTCTCTCTCTCTGGCAGGTAACAGTTGCACTTAACTGATTGGCACCGTCCTATATCAACTCATAGCCTCCAAATTAATCATATTAGAACCCTCTGGCCTGAATTTGTCAGTCAAGCTAAGAGATAAGATTTAGGCAGTGAAAGTAAAAGCATCTGTGTGCATGTGTTTTACCTTGCTGAATTGAATGGAATGTTTTTATGTGCATGAATGCATCTTGTTTTGGTGTTGACAGTGTAGCTGTTGCAAGAACTGACATGACACTTGGATATAGCTTCATCCTCCACACCCTTCTGTCTGTTGTGAGATGTGTGTGAGTGAGTGTGTGTGCTTGACTGATAAACCTTGCGTTATTCTTTATGGGCAGGCAGTGCAGCTAAAGGAATGATATAGTTTGGGTATATAGCTGTGCCTCCCCAGGGTTTTGAATGTTCTAGACTTGCTTGCTTGTTTTGCTGTCCTTAATGGGAGGGAGACTCAGGCTGCCTGCCCATCTATGAGGTGATCACTGATCAACCAATAAGGAAGACTGCTTCTATTTTAGCAGGTGTGTTCTCTGTTAGTTTTGCCAATGACTTGTATTGTGTCAGAAGGTGCAGGATATCATGCACTCTGTGACACTATATATGTTGTTCCTGGTGAGGAAATCCTTGTCCCTCGATACTTCCTCAGGGCAAGGACAAATTGCCTTTGGGGATTTGAAATTACTTCCTTGAGAAGCACATAAACACATGCAAACATACATAAAGGTGTGCCTCCCATTATCCTAGATCTTCTGTTCGGTAGAGCGTACATATTCACGGGAACTGATTGGAATCAGGAAGAGGCGCTGATATTTCTTATGAAGTCAACGACTGATGATTGAAACTCTGAATCTTAAAAATGACTCAATCTTTGGTCTTTTTCCATCTGTCCATCTCCCTCTTAGGTAACCCAGAAGAGTGAGTCACATTAGAATGACAGTTTGGCTGATGGTAGGTGGGTTTTTCTCCTTCTGATGTTAGTCATCATCTTTTTTCCCTTCTCTCACTCCTCTTTTCATCTCCTCCTTTTTTTTTTACTATTCTGATTGCTTCCCATCCAGGCTGTTTATAATCTTAACCTGCACACTTATGTATACTTTATTTTTTGTCTTTTTCTTGCCTCTTTTGTGTTATTGTACTTGTGCTAGTTGTGCTAGTTTGCCAAGATCCAGCTTAACTTTATTCCTACTTAATAACTGATAATGACATATTGAGATTGAATTGATATCAATTATTTTCAAACACTGGAACAAAAATCTTAAGATGCAAATGTTGTTGATGTGAAAGTTGGGGTTGCACTTGGATCTAGGTACCTTTTCATCCACTCATAATCCATCTCCTTTCTCTCTGTTAGACCAGAATGACCACTTGTTCCTGAGTCAAAGATGCATGCTACCTTTTGGATCCCTCTGACCACCAATGAGCTGATCCAACCCTCCCATCACAGTCCCATCACCACTTCCATTGTCCTCTGCTGTTTTCTAGTCTTCTCCCCTCAGTCAGTGATCTAGTCTGACCATCTGCATGCCTGACAGAGAGGAAGGGAGGCATTCGCAGGTTGTTTGATTGGACAGATTCTCCCTGCTATTCATGAAGTGTCAGCAGGGAAATATGCAGCAGGGGGAGAAAAGTCAAATGGAGCCAGAGGGGGTGGGACCCAGTTCAGGTTCTGTGACAAGGGGGTCACAAGGCTCAGGTTTGAAGAGGGCCTTTTCCGAGTCAGATCACCCTTCCTTGATTAAGATGAGCCAAAACGCCAGGGCGAGCATGGGGGTTCTTGGCCAGGGTTTGAAGCAGCTGTTCCAACAGCAGCGTAAACGTCTCTCCCTCTCTCGCTCCACCATCACTTCCTCATCATCCTCCTCATCTTCCTCTGTGGTGTCAGCATGTGGCACTTCCCCTTGTGCTCCCGAGGATGCCTCAGGGTCTTGTTGTCCTGACTCTGACATCTTCTCTGCTCCTATGGTTCCTTCTGCAGCTGGCCAGGGCTCAGCCGCTGCAGGCATGATGAGGCGTGGGACCAGCCTGCAGAGCCGGCAAAGTAAGGGTTCTGGGTCGGGATCTGGGAGTGGAGATCGTGATCCTCTTCTGAAAGGTAGCCCTCAAGCCCCGCAACGCCGCTACACCCATGATCCACAGCAGCATATTAGCCGCCCACGCTCCTCCTCCACTACCGATACCACACCCAGCAGCCCTGCCCCAGGATATTCCAGCGGCGATGCATTGCTGTCATCAGGTTACCAGTCCACAGAAGAGACAGACAGGGTAGGTGACAGCAGTCATTAATCATAATCACTACACAAGTTTATCGATGTGCCTCTTTTTTCTTTTCACTAGTGTCACACCTCATTTGTCAGTGAACTGTCAAACAAAAGCTGAGGTTCATTTTGCTGCTAATGTAAATTTCCCTGCTGTTCAGCAGTGAACGCTCTGAGATGGGCCTGCTCTGTGTCATTACTGCTGTTGGATTTTCCCAATGCTGACTATTATTCTCGCAAAATTGAGCTATTATTCAAGGCCATATGTCTAGCTTGCTAGCAAAACACATGCACACACATGTGCAGCAGATATAACAATGTACTCCAAGGTCTGGCTAACTTTACTATCAAGAGAGACATTTTCGAGCAACTTTTGACATATTATAATAAAGGTGGCAGCCTATTAAATATAAATTAGCACATTAACCTCAGTAATAGGTATAAATAATTCAAATCTTTTACCACATGTGATCACTCTGCAGTGGGCTGTTTGCATTTTTAATTTTATAATATAATAACATATGTTGTGTTGCATGTGTAAAAATACAGAACTAAAGCATCAAAAAAAGTTTACTTATTATGTACTTTTATTTATTCACTTATTTATTACCAACAAAACTGAACAATATATTTTATTTTTTAGCCAAGAGTCGACCTTTAAAGAAGAGTGACTATAAAGATATTATGGCCAATTTGAATTCTACCACTTGTATTTTAATATCTGTTATTTCAATATATCCATTTATTCAGTATACTATATTCTCCATCCTCTGAGTGTGTCCTCTCCCTGGATGTGGAGAAGGCATTTGACCATGTAGAGTGGGAGTATCTATTCACAAGCTTAGAATAAAATTTAATTTTGGACCTAAATTGGATAAAATTGCTATATCTCTGCCCTTCAGTCCATCTTTGATTCCAGCCACAGAGCAAGCATTCCAGTAAGCCAACATAGAGGCAGTGAAAGTGAATAAGTCTGTCCACGTATTGTTTGGAGTTCATATCTACTGGTTACTGAAGTCATTTAATTGTATATACATCTATGACAGCCATGAAAAATGAGATTCATCAAAATTAAAAGAATAAGACAATCAGGCCACAGACATATTAAGTGTTTCTTTAAAATCCTTGTATTGGCTGCACATTTTTGCAGTCACTTAAATGATGAATAAAAGTTCAGATGTTGAAAAAAAAATCCAATTAATTTCCATGTTCATATTTATCAGTTAAAAAAAAAACTAAACCAAAGTGAGCCACAAGAGATGGGCAAAAGAGCTGCATGGGACTCCAGAACAGCAGGTTCAGTCAGTGTTGAAATATAGGCTCAGGATTAACAATAGGCACATGCCCATATGAACACAACTAGAGGTTTAGCTTGTTTTAATTTAATTATAAAAAAAATCATTTTCTATCATGCATCCACTTGAAGTAATAAAGGTCATAATCCAGCCTTTGTTCTTTGTATAAATACTTTCCAAAAGTTTATCTGAAAGTAATTTTATGTGATGCAGATTATGTAAATGTCCTGTAAAATTATGCAAACAGCTATTTTACCTGTTTGCATCTTTGTTTTACAGCAATTCCTTTTCACTGAATGTACATAATAAATGGTTTTTTTAATGACAGGAATCGACAACTATTCCCGTGTAAATATAGCTGTTATTATCAGGCAGTGGTGACAACTTAACAGTACCCTTTGCATATGAGTCTCACTTTGAGTTTTGGTTTGCCCTACACTTACAGCAAATGCTACACAGTCAGATTTTCTACACATCGACTCATTCAATGATTTTTCTGTACTCAGCTTTTCCAAAGCTCTGAAATAAATTATATGGAACATATTTCAAATATACTGTTTAGCTTGAAGACAGCTTTCTACTTTCTGTCTTAAATAACTTCATTAGGTTGTCACCTGGATTGCTAAGCAATAAAAAAAAAAGTTAAATTACTTTCCCACCTTATTACTGTGCTGTCTTTATGTTCATTCACAAAAGTACTGTAAGGTGTGGCTTCTATGAGGATTGCATGAGGAAAGGAAGATTAATAGTTGCTGCAATTCAGTAGTTACCAGCTTCAAAATTCACCTATTAAGTAAAACTTGTGTAATAGATTTGCAATATTTTTGATTGCTGTGTAACTGGATCATTAAGGGTAGACTGGTGTGACATTTCTGCAATGTCTGTTCCTTAAACTTAAATCTGACTTTTTCACTTTTCTATTCCACAAAAAAGGTGATGTTTCAATGACCATGAAATCTCATCCCCTAACTTGTGTGTTAATTACATTGACATTGCTCACTGCTTTGTTTTGTCGCTTTTTTGTGGTGCAAAAAAATTTAAAACTGCAGACCCCACAATGTGTAAGCCATTGATATTCGTTTTTCTTTTCCATTATTGGCTTGTTTTCCGCCATTTAGCTGCCGTTTCTTAATGGAAGTGCTTTTCTCTTCCTAATTTGCTTGTAAAAATTGACCTTAAGTTCTGACTTTAACCACCTTTGGTGTTCCTGACTCCAGTTGTTTTTCATGACCACTAGAGGGCGCTGTTAGATCAGCCTTCCTGCTGTGAGCAGCACTGGGCTTGGTTCATGTGTTGGGAGTGTTTGCTTTATGAGCTCATGTTTGTTGTAGACCAGACTGATCCTTTTGGTTAATGAAGTAAGCCATGCCAAGAAAAAGTATCAATGTGTCTTAGACAGAAGGATGTCTGGCTATCTGGCTTTTAAGCCAGTGGTGGGGAGTAAGTCTAGACCAGTGGGCTTTGATATCCACATTAAGCGGCAGCCTATAATGTGTGAGCTAAATTTAGTAAAGCCCTCTCCTCTTTCTTCATCTGTAAAACCAAGTATACTTCATTCCTGCATGAATGACCTCACCTTGAGTGACAGAGCAAGGCTGAGAGCCAGACATCTGTGCTCCATTAGTCTTGCTGCTGTGATGGACGACCATCAGGCTTTCTGAGTTCTGCTGCTTGACCTTGGCAGAGGTTATAACCTGTCTGGCTCTACTCTTAACTACCATCATAGTCATGTCTCCGCAATACAACGCAGCAATGCAATTAAGGTTATCGAGCGGTCGCCGTGGTTACCCTGAAACTATCTTCCTGGGACTACGCCCTGCTTAGGTTGTCATAGTAACAGCGTGGTTGACCTTGGAGGTGTGTGAGGTCTGCTGCTAGTGGAGGTTGAGGGTTGCATCAAGAATGATGGATGTTCGGTGAACGATCAATTTTCTTCATTGATCGTCGCACTTCTTTTTTCTTTCTTGCTTTCTCCCTTTCTGAACATTTTCCCCTCCCCTCTCCCCTCATTATTCCTCTGTCTTTCCCTCCCTGTCCCCCTCCTCTGTCCCTGGAGAGAGTTAATACAGATAGTCAGCTGGTCCCTCCTCCTTCTCCTCCTCCTCCTCTCCAATCTCCCCCTCCTTCCTCTCATCCTCTGCCACCACCTTCGCTTCACCCCACCCTTCAGCCTACTGACAGGAAGCAGGAGGCAACCTTGCCTTGTCCTAGATGAGTGAGAGCTGTGTGTGAATCACTTCTGTGTTCAGAAGAGGATATGGAGGGTTGTGTGCATGTGTGAATGTAAGACCTCATTTCATCTGTGTTCCAGATTCTCTGAGAGTGTGTGTGTGTGTGTGTGTGTGTTGAAAATCCTTTGTGTATAGACAGCCATGTGGTGTGAGTATTTTGTCTGAGTGACTGTATCTTGTGAGAGAAAGAGAGTTGCTCAGGGGATCACTGTGAATATGAGTAGAGGGCAATACAGCTGAGCTGTTATTATCTCCTTTTGCTCTCCCTCCCTCTTTTTCACCCCCCCCCCACTTGTGTTTGCATAGTAGACGACTAAAGCGGTGTGGACTAGAAATGTGTGTGCACATGGATCTTTGGAGAGGATGGTAGCATGTGTGCCTTCGGCGTGAGTGTGGAGTGTACTATGTGAGGCGGTGTGTACTTTGGTAGGATATCAGCAGAGAGGAGTAGAACAGGGGATCCAGCTGTGGGTCCGTCACTCAGGCAGTCAGGATGGTGCAGCGCTTCAGTCTTCGTAGACAGTACTCCAAGGTAAGCTTAAACACACTTGGCTTGTTTAGTCACTAAAACCATGTGTCTTCCTGTCTCCATGCTACAGATCCATTCACAGCTGAAGCCCGGTTTGTATT
The DNA here is from genome assembly GCF_013358895.1 of Oreochromis aureus. Classification (NCBI taxonomy): domain Eukaryota; kingdom Metazoa; phylum Chordata; class Actinopteri; order Cichliformes; family Cichlidae; genus Oreochromis; species Oreochromis aureus. The sequence goes on along the minus strand of NC_052961.1, from coordinate 14,724,771 downwards.
ACATTTTTGCTGCCAGCCTTGTATTATCTCTGTAATACTTGTGTCATGCATTACCATTTTTCCATCTCTCTCCCTTTCTTCATCTTCCTGCTATTTGATAATATGCCAGAAACTGGGGATTCTTTGAGTTTTGTTCAGAAGAGCAGTCAAAATGAACAAACTGACTCTGTCATGTGCAGAAGCAGTTCATGATTAAGTATAAAGCATTGTTTGCTCACTTCTTTGATACCAGCAGTCTTTATAGTAAACTGATTTTCTTTTGATCCTTCGTTCGCTGTTAAGCAATTCAGTCCATACAGTACCAGAGTGATCAGTGTTTGCACTTGATCTTCGCTCTTGTTAAACAGTAACTCATTCTCCAGTGGTAAGATTGGTAGCATGAAGTCGATTGGCGCCGTTACAGAGGGACGTAATTATTGGTAAATGTTGTGTTTGATTATTGCTTATTAGGGAGCATTTATGACTCACTTACAATAACACTCCGTTGGCTTTGCTCTAAAACTGACTATGGGTTTAATTTATCTCTCCCCTGATGCCAGTGCTGTTAAACTGAGTAGAAGGCTTGTGTTGGAAATCAGCAGCAGGTCCATTAAAAGCCTGCTGTTCTGCAGGTGGTGCTCAGCCTGTGAGATATAATTACAATTAGCTGCTGATTAATTGATTGACTGATTACACCCATACTATTTGTTTTTAACACCATGTTATAATGCTATCATAAGAGGATGTGGAGGGTTGTTGCTCATGTGCTCAGAAATGTCAGCGTGTACATGCGCAAATGCTCCGGGCAGACAGATGCACAGTGTCACTTTTAGAAAGACTAGAACCCAGAGTATAATCTGCTCTAGGTCCTATTCAAAGAGAGATAAAGCGATAGAGTAGGAGTAAAACGATACAGAACGTGAAAGGCTACAAGGTGCGAAATTCTCAGCTTCAGGAAGGCTGACTCATTTTGGACAGGAGATGGTGAGGGACAGCCGAGTAGACTCTGGTGTGATATGAGCTACTGAGTAGAAATAAAAACACCAGCCAAACCTTAAGGCTACTTCTCTCACACTAAGAGTTTTGTATCTGAGAGAGATGAAGCAGTCTTTGTCTTGGGAGATCATAATCTCCTCCAGGGCCTGTCTGCGAATGCTCACTATCTGCATCCCATCCAAAAGTGGGCTGTCGGGAAATACTGGAAAGGAAAGAGGTCGGGTAGGTGACCCCTTCTCTTTCCCTTAAGCCACGTCTCCACATGCACACCTGTGTTCCTGTTCATCCTTTGTGTTCTGTTGTTTATATTTTTATTTTGGCATGCTGTGCTCTGCAGTAGAAGCCACAGATCTGCACAGTTTTATAATTTGCTGATTCAAACTGAAAATGCACTCAAATGTGTGTCTTGTTATAACTGTATCGTAAGATAGGATGTACTTTTTTTGGGTAAGTTATTTAGTTATTAAATGGTTTAAATTAGCTTATTATATTAAATTGAGTATATTTTACATTTGTTTTGAATTTAATACAAAAATTTTGATCCCGTAGTAATTTTCAGTAACAATTTGACTGAAAACTAAACATGAATCTCAGAATATATGCAGCTCTTTTGCCTTAGTGACAACATTAACTCAGGCTGGCAGGGACACCGTGAGCTTGTGCAAAACCTGTTGATAAATGTTTTCCTAACACGATATGACAGTGTTGTGTTGTCTGTCTTTCTCAGTCTTATTCTATCCATCCATTTTAGCCAGTTGAAGGTCGCTGGGGGGCTGAAGCCTATCCCAGCTGTCACGGGGTGGAAGGTGGGGTACACCCTGGTCAGGTCACCACTATATTCTAGGGCCAACACACGCAGATAGACAATCATTAGCACTCACAGTTACACCAGTTTACTTAACATACATATCTTTGGGCTATGGGAGGAATCCGGAGTACCCAGAGAGAACCGGGGACGGGGAGAACATGGAAACTCCACACAGAAGAGCCCAGCTGGCTGGTGGATTTGAACCCAGCCAGACCACCAGAAGCTTTGCTAATCTCTGCAGCACTGTCCCCATGTGCTCAGTGGGGTTAAGGTCCAGTGTCCTTGATTTTCCTGGCTTTATTTAATTGTTACAAAGCTTTGAGGCATGTTAGGCTTCATAATCGTGTTGTATGAATCTTTCTCTAAAAAGATGGATGCACCAGAGGATGTAGCATCTCTGAAGCACAGGTTGCTCTTTCTCCTTAGTCAAATTGTCATTCATTGAGTCATGTAATCAACTCCAGACTAAAACACCCCAACAGTGATTCTTTATGTATTGATAGTATCATTGTCTCTCATTAAATTTACCAGTATCACCTTTTCCATTCAAACACTGTGAAATGCAGGCACGTTTTAGCATGAGGTTTTGCTATTTCTTTTTTTTTTTTACTCTCCTGACATATAGTTTAGAGATGGCTGCTCCTGCTCTGAGCTTCTTAAGGTAAACATCTTGTATCTATAGCTTCTTCAATGTGATCAGAGACAAATTGATCTCTGACTAGCAGCCATTGTAGGAATCCTAATATGGGAGATACGTGGTACATGATGAATCCATCTAGGTGTCTGATGACTCTACAGTTGTTGGATGCATTGATTGGAGGATGTGTTGTAATACCTTCCCACCAACCGCAGTATCTTAGGGTGGTAGGCAGCTCTGGGGACTGATGCGAACTGAACTGTCTGCAACTTAGCATCACAAAATAACAGATCTGAGGGTGGGTTGGAGATCCAAAAAGTCCCCATTACTCCTCTTTCAATAATGAAAGAGTTCATTCTTTTCTTTGTGGAGAATCCGGTCCTTCTGTAGTCTATAAGGGACATGTGCTCCATTGGGTTTCCATTAGGTTTTAAATCGGTAAGTGTTGTAGCCAGTTTCAGTGTGTGTTTTCTGTGGTCAGATTGTTAATGATGTCTGGGAAAGTATAGATGTTTATGTAATAGCTTCATTTGGGCTCCTGGTTCACATAGCCTATTCAGGGAAATCGCAAATGCACTGGTTGAATAGAGGAAGTGACAGATTTTCATCTATATGTGGATCTCTCTGTTTGTGGTCACATACATCTTTTACTCTTTCTGTGCTGACTTTTGACATTTAGTGCACCTGAAATTTGTAAGTGTTTGCAAATTCAAATTAAACTCCTATGGTTTTTTTTTTTTTCAAACATTAAGTTACTGCTAAAATAAGTCTAACAATTATTTGTTTTCGGTTAATCAGCTGATAGCAGGTATTTTAGCTTCTTAAATCAAAATTAGTCATCAAAATTAAACTCATTAATTGAAAAATCCATAGCAGCTAATTGCTTTCACACTTCAATTATGCATTTATGATTGGTAATTTTAACAGCTGCCCCTAATAGCACTGCTTTTTAAAGTGTTTGTTAAAAGCAATGACTCGTTAAAGAAGGGTTGATTTTTTGTGTGTTGTTGTGTCAGTGTTTAAGAGAAAAGCAGAGAGGAAAAGTGTCGGTGGAAGGACCCAAACTTCACCTGGTCCCCCGAGGCTTGTTCCGTCCCTGCTACTTTAACATCCCCATCACTGCACTCCCATCATCTCTCACCTCCTCAGGCTATTGGCTGTGTGTTGATGAAAGCGTTTTTGACCTTTGCATCAGGACAGAACAGCTCATCCTTGAACTATTTTAGTGACATTGAGTTTTTTTGAAATCTGCAAAAGACAAGCATGATGTCTCGCTTACCCAGAGTGCTGATGCAAATGAATGGTAAAGTCTTAACAAACCCCTGCCAGAGCAGATTGCCCTTTAGTCACAGGCAGTCAGACTCGTGTATAATCAAACAACTGAGTTTCGATGGACTTTTAGCAAAGAGAGAGCGTGTGTTTGTGTGTGTGGATGCAGGGGAGAGCCACGGGGATGATGAAGCATGTGCTCTTAGTACACACTGGAGGTGATCTCATCCCAGCCTGTTCACTAACCACCAGCCTGTAGCAAATTGGTTTTCAGGCACTATCTGTGTGTTTGTGTGTGTGCTGTCAGGGCACCATCATGACTATGTGGTTGTTGACTTTAACTATGACAGTTTATTACAGTGAAATTAGGATGCAGCATAAAGCAATCAGTTGGCAGCTTTTGATGTTGTTGACTTTCAGGCAGACACTGAAATTTGTTCTCAAATGCTTCTGTCTTCCTTAACTTTCCCCTCCTAGCATTGTAGGGGAAAGTTTTCATTCCTGTCATCATTTCTCACTCTTCTTCTTTCGTTTATCTATGAAAACAAAGTCTTCTCTTCTGTTCATGTAAGTGTGTAAATATTGTCTTATCTGCTTCTTCTGAGATCATTAAGTTCAACTAAAACATCAGTGATGTGTTTGTGTTGTGGTTGATTTAAATTCTATACTGTGGCTGATCATTGATCACCTAAGCAAACGCTTATATCACCAGTGAATTTAATACAATGGATGCTCTGTTCTTTATCACATCCTGTTTTGAGCTCTCTCATTACTTGTATTACTTGCTAGCTGTGACTTTTGTGTGTCTGTGCAAGTATTTGATGCGTTTCCTCAAATAAGCATCCAATTTAGTCAGGTTCTTCACCACTACGAGACACCAGAACATTTTCAGTGCTTGACTTGGCTGATAAATGTAATTCTTTGGCAAGATATTTACTCATCTGGTGTTTTGGTGTTTCCAGAGATTGCAGTAAGGTCTCCCCCACTTCTTGACACTTTGGCAAATTTGGAGTCTGTAATGACCTGCCAACCAGTAAGTGTCATGGCACATCATACCCTATCCCACTTGGATGCTTTGTAAAGATTACTGGTAGAAGTAATGAAGTATGATTATTGTGAGAAGAATTTGTGTCCAATTTTTGCAGAACAGTATGCGGTAAGGTCACCATTTCAAATTTAACCAAAGATATATTTAGAGATATTTCAAACTGTCATCTTGGACTGCCCAAAATCATGCAATATACGTGTCCGTTTGCGGATGTGTAAGCGAATGTTCTACATTTAAATGATTTCTCCTTTTATGCAACTACCTGTAGTTCTCTATTTATTTTTCAGACTCTGAGATTTCTACACTCGTGGGAAATCTCATGCGGTTTCCCCCAGCATCTAAAATTAAACCCGAAGTTTCCTTGCTGAACAAGCATGTAAATCTGCTACACTGCTTGTTACTCATGTGTCACACTTCCTCAGCAGCTTTTCTGACTTCACTGTTTTGATCTCCACACCCCCCTTTACCTTGTCACTGTTTTCCTTGTTTCATGTCTTAGAGGCAGTCCTTCTTAAGCGCTCGCTCTCTCGGGCTTCCTCTCATCTGTGTCCAGTGCTCAGACAGTGTAGCCAGTTACCCGTCTCCATGGTAACAGGGTGATGTTCAAAGAGGGTCGCAGCAGCTTTACTCAGCTGAATGCTTGCAGGTTTGCTGTCAGATCTCGCAGCCACCTCATCTGCTTGTGTAGTGCAATAACACCTTCCTAGAGGAGAGAGAAGTGCTTCCTAAAATTAGACTCCTGTGCAGTTTTCCAGATCTTCCAATCTAATGTTGTACACCTTGTAAATAAGCACTTTCTTGTCAAGTGTGAATGGCATCATATCGCTTGTTCGCTTATATCCTATTGCTTATGATTATTTCCTGTTTTCATTCTCTTTTAATGTAAAATTGGAATTTGGCAGTTTGGCAGAATAAAGTACTTGTATTAGACAATTTACCAGACCCCAGCTGGACTTCTTTACAGTAAATATCTATCTCTAGAGTAGATTTCATGCTTAGGCTTTAGTATGCAGTGTGTGCATACATATGCACTGTGTGTGTGTGTTTCTGTGTTTTCCTTTGTGTGTGCTTGAACTCTCCACCTCTCTGTTTGTGTTCCCTTTGAAGCATATCCTCAGCCTGTTTAATTAAGCTCTTGAATATTCATGTAGTTGTACATATAGGCCAATGCCTTTTTCCGGTCCTGCATGCTGTTAGTATTCACAACACTAGTCTGGCACTCAGGCTCACAGCAAAGGTTAACAGTTAATGAATAAAAAGTCATTTTATGTGTGAAATTCTTGTTGAAATGTCCCTCCAGATGTTATGGTGTGAAAGGAAGAAAACAGGAAAGACCTCTGTGCTGAGCTGGGGTAGAGGATTGTTTGAAACACTGATGCAATGGTGTATGCGTAAAGATCGATGTTGATCAGAAAGATGGATAGACTTGTGGAGAAAAGAAGAAAATCTCTGAGGTTCTTTGTTTTTCCTCTCAATTCCCTCTTAGTTTTCTAATCTGGGTCTGAATGAGGAAGAAGTCTGCTGTGGTTCTTTGCCTCTTCTATTAATAGACAACTGTCTGAACCAGTATTAACCAAGTTCACTTTCAAGTGTGTCTGAATGATGTTATTTATCTATAATCCATATTCCATAATCTTGCGTGTTACTTTGTTACACCTCTTTGTCTCTTGTGAAAAAGAAGCAGTTGAAAGTAGCTTATGTTAGACCTCTTTATCAGATCTTTTCCAGAGATGAACTGCATTTTTGTATTTATGTTTAATTATGTGGCCGCTTGAGTACACTGACACCCCCTCTTAAAATAATATGATTTAACTTTAACCATAGGTTTTTTTTTAAATGTTTTAATTGGGTGTCTGTGCATGAGGTCGCGTGCATATATGTGCACATGTCAGCAAGAAGTGTCTGTGGGTCATCGTTTGTGTATTTATTTTTGGCCTGCAGCTGGTCCTTCCTCTTTGGCCTCATGTGAGTATATGTGACACTGGTGTGGGCACGCATGTGTGTCTTTGTTGTTTTCTCAGCCGTTCCAAGGTTGCTACATACTTGGTCAGTCACTCGCTGAGAATATTTGGGTCAACCTTAACCTACATGTCTGTTCCCCGGACACCGTCCTCTGTCCCGGTCCATCTTTAGTGTGCACACTGCTTGCTTTCATTTATCCAGCTGCCAGTATTAGCTCTGAATTTGATTTCCTTGAGCTTGGTTTTCAAAATAAACTAGCGTGCATCTATCTGATGAAGTGTTTTGTTTAGTTTTCTGCTCCTTTTTCAGATAGACCAGCAGATTGTTTTCAAAGGGAAATTGCTCATTCTGAGAGATGGAGGGCAGAAAAACAGACTCGGAGAGGTCGTGCTCTGCATCCCTGCCACTCCCTGTGCAGTCTATATCATTTGCCTGACTCTGTTGAATTATGGATGAAACTATTTATCGCTGAGCTCAGCTCTGCTCCACTGACCCACTTGCACACACATTTCAAATCTGGTCAGAATCTCTTGGGAAATCTCATCATATTTTCCTTTTTACTAATAACCAGAGCCATTCCTCTCATTCTCATGTGTGTCAGTTTGTAGCAATCCCAGGAATCTCCATTTTCTCACTGTCCACCTCTCACAAGGTCTCCCCTCTGTACTAGACATCACATCATTGAAATGAGTTGTGTGTTTTGTGTCAAGAGAGAGTTTATATTGAATTTGATTGTAGTTGCCTTTTTCCCCTCATTGATATAGACACATCTTTAATTTTCTGACAATATCTCATCTCTTGATCTCCTGTCTTGTAAATTAATATAGGCAATTACATTATTTCTACTTTCCATCTGCATGACATGTCCCTCCTTCCTCTCTGTTCATATTATCAGCCAACAAGTCATCTGTGTGCTTTGATGTTACTCACTAATCAGAGCTGAATTATGTTACAACAAAGGCCTGCACGTCTGTCAGCAGGATAAGTGATAGGGGAAGAATGCAATAAAAATACAACAAAACCTTGAGTTTATTGACAGGAAACCTGTCAGGAAATGAAATACCAGACAAAGCACTAACACAGGGGACAGCAGTGGACACACATCATGTAGCATAGTTAGGCTTTAGCTCCCCCTTGTGGATAATAAGCAAAACTACTCATTGAGTAGTTGGTTGTGATCTAAATTTGTGAGATTCTCTTTAGCTTTATGTTTTGATCTCTTGATCTCAGTAGCTGCAGAAACTAATTTATTAAACCAGGTATTATTTATTAAAATGTAGACCTATGTTGAATATGTCAGATAATATGGTGCATCAATCTTTAATGAGAGCAAGTAGAGTAGCAATGGCAGGAAAGAGGCAGACAAAGCTGTTATAAATTATGGTTGTATTTATTTGTCTCAGTATGCTATTATTTGTGGCAATTCATAGCTATTGATTCACTTAAATGGAACTGGGCCATCATTAAAGTAATAAATGGCATATGTAAGTAAGAAAAATGTTTAATTTTCACCAAAGAAACCCAAGCAGTGTATTTCCTGAGTCACACAACTTGTGTGTATGACTCAGGAAATGCATGCATAACATATGCACGGAATCAAACAATACGTTTGCGTGCATGTGTTGTGAAATTAGTCTCAGTAGACAAGATACCCAGAGCCACCCAACTTTGTTTTTCAAGATAGTCTTAATCTGGAAATGAGAGAAGAAGATTTTCATTAGATTTAGCTGCCCTGTAACGACACAAGCTTCCTACTAGACAAGTGCCTCTACTCATTATCTGTCTTCCTGTTATGAAATCAGCTGCTTCTTAGTGGAGGCTTGCAAAACCTCTGAAACAGTACCCAGAGGCCAGAGCATCCAATAAGTCTGCTTAAAAGTGAGTAGTGAGATTAACACAGAGGCAAAATGGGGAGTGAGAAAAGTGAGAAGAGGCCAGACTAAATAATCCTCCAGGGCCAAAAAGCTGGGACTGCTTGTTCTGGATTCTTCATCTTCCTGCTTATGAATAGGCTGGCTGTGTTTGGGCTTACATACTGCCCCATGGTACCGAACATTGTGCAGCATCCTGCCAGACTAAGTCTGCATTTTGGGTCGGTGCCCTTTCTGTTCCACGTTGCATAACCAGGATGACTGAGTATAAACAGAAGCAGGGCCAATAAATGCCAGCTACCACCAATAGACCAACACCGTGTCTCCCCATGTACGCACTCTTATGTTTTCCTGCACGTATACGCACACTGCTTTGCTGTGTACACTTTGATACATCCATTACTCACATATACCACATTCAGATTTAGAAACTTAATGGAAAACCAGAAAAACAACAAAAAGGTTCAGGTACTACAACATACAGGCCTTTTGAGGCTGTTACAATACAGATATTTAAGTATTTTATGAAACTGTATGGCTGCTGTGTTGACATTGATGTCTACATGACTTCTAAACCATTGTGTGTAGTTCTGTACTGCAGTTTTTTGTTACATATTAGCTGAAGAATAGACAGATATCGGCTACGTCTGTACTAGGCTGATATCAGCCCGTGTAATGGCCTCACCCACTTTATGAGGCTATCATTACTGCAGGTAAATGGGCATGCCATGTATATGTAGTTTTCCATGGTCTCTACAGTAGGCCCTGAACAAGTGTGCTGGCCTGGGACTATTTTTATAGTATTTGCTTAGCAAAAAGTAGCTCCAGTGAAAATAAGGTAAAGTATATCATTAGTTCAGGAAAGCGACTGTATACATCAATCTACACATGAAACCCTTCTAATGATTTGATTGATCCAACATCTAAAATCTGGTAATACTTAAATTCATTCTGCACACATGATTACTTGTCAGATGTCGAATGTTTTGCATTCACGGTTGTCAGTTTTAGCACAGGACATGATAACAGATAATTGTTTGGGTTGTTGTTATGGACATTTCTTTGTTTTCCTTCCTGTTTGGCTCTTGTCGAAGCCAGGAATTGGCTGGCTATGAAGATGTTTCACACTCTTGGATGCCACCAGTTATAAATGTCCCTGTGTATAAAGTGCTCAGGGGTTTATGTAACTGCTAATAGGGCCATTGATTATACTGGAGCCTAGACTAGTGAGAACTGGACAGCCAGAGTTGGAAAGAGGGCTTTTTGTTATGGGGGAAGGTATTGTTGAAGAAGGCCAGAGGCCCGAGTCATGGTTATCTCCTCTTTTAGGCTTGAATTACCATCAGTCTGTGCGGACAAACCTCTCAGTCTTCTGCCTTTATGTAACTGCTCATCTCCTGCCACCAGACCATACTACACAACTTACTGTCACATGGAGCGAGTTGTGGTGTTACCCCTGCATAAAAAAACTAACAACTTTTGTTTAATTCTGCAGTTAGATGCACAATTTCCTTTGCACAAGGACAAATACATGTAACTTGTTGCTCCAGTTATAAAAGCTCAAGGTTAAGGTTTGGTTAGGGTTTTGCATTTTATTGTTAATCTTTGCAGAACTTTCTGTTTATAAAACTTAGAGAATTTATCCTTTCCCAAACCATAGTCCAGTTACATCAGACCCAGTCTCTTCTTTGTCTCTTCTGGATTTTTCCAGAACTTTTTTTGGCTTTGGAGCACAGACCTGGCTTTAATTCAGCGCTAAGCTCTGTCCTCTGAACGACACTTTCCATTATTATGGTCCTGTGCGCTGGCTGAGTAAACACCTCCACACAAGTTGTTTTCTGTGTCTTTGTGTGTGATGTCATCAGCTCACAGCACTGTTAAATCAAAACAGTATATTTTTTTAAGAAAAATAAAAATCCTTAATTTAGTTTAAAACTTGTGTTTTTAGTTTTTAATTAAAACTTTTAAAAAGGACAATACAGATACATCAGACTTGAGCTTTAAATGTCACCATAACAGGCGGTGTGGTTTATTCCATCACAGGTGTTTTAGAGATAGAAATGCATTAGTATATTATTTTTATACATTCTCTGTAAGCGCATTTGAAACCAATACATTTTCCTTTTATTTGACTGAAAAAACGTCTTAAACTTAAGCTTTGTGAAAAAAACTTCACTTTATTAGGTACACATGTTCAACTGCTGTTTAACTTAAAATATCTAATCACTTGGCAGCACTTCATTGCATTTTAGGGAGATAACCTGCTGAACTACAAATTGAGGACCAGAATGGAGAAGAAAGGTAATTTAAATTCATACTGGCTTACCAAAATTGGACAATAGAAGATTGGAAAAATTGCGTCTGGTCTGATGGGTCTCAATTTCTGCTGTGACATTTATATGTTGAGGTTAGAATTTGGTGTAAACAACATGAAAGCATGGATCCATCCTGCCTTGTATTAGTGGTACAGGGTGGTTGTGGCAGTGTAATTGCATGGGGGATATTTGCTAGTCACACTTTCAGTACCAGTTGAGCATAAACCACACATGGGTTGCTGCCCATGTCGATTCCTTTATGACCACAGTGTACCCTGTACCACAGTGTATCTTTGTACAGCACTTTGGCCAACATTTTGTTGTTATTAAATGTGCTATATAAATAAAAATAAAGTTAAAGTACCCATTGTCTGATCGCTGCTTTCAGCAGAATAATGTATCATATCACAAAACTGAAATCATCTAAAAAAAGTTCATTGTACTCAGATGGCCTCCACAGTCACCAGATCACAATCTAATAGAGCGCCTTTGGGATGTGAAGGCAGAGGGGGTCCAGTGGCATACTGCGCCTAATAAAGTGGCCGATGAATGTATGTTGATGACTTTATTACAGTGCTGGTGAGTTTCCTTTGGCTTTGGCTAAAAACCAGTTAGAGCAGTGGTCCCCAACCCCCGGGCCTCGGACCGGTACCGGTCCGTGAGTCGTTTGGTACCGGGCCGCGAGAGTTGAGGCTCAGGTGTGAAATGTATGGTTTTCATGGTTTTTATCGGTTTTCAGCGTTATTTTGTTATCTTTTTAATCATTAACTCGGTTTTCCTGGGTCTTTTCACGTGTGTTATGAATAAATCTTCTTTTTTTCGGTACCGGTACTAGTTTTATTTTGTTGTATTTATCCGCGACACTTTAAAGGCCGGTCCGTGAAAATATTGTCGGGCATAAACCGGTCCGTGAGGCAAAAAAGGTTGGGGACCGCTGAGTTAGAGGATATCACAAATCAATCTATGTAGGAAAGTCACTGATGTATCATAGTAGCCTAAAGGTGTGTCATTGACTGGAAAAGCATGCTTACTCTTTACTGACTTTAAACATCACCAGTTCAGCAGGTCTTTCCCCTTTTCTATATCTCTGCAAGGCAGTTCTTTGTTATTTTTAATAATGTGAGTAATTGTACTGGCTCTAAATAAAACTTATGGAATGACAGGTCACAGAAGCATTTCATTTACTGACCTTGTTGCCAAAAATGTTCGTTATATTCACGCAGATATGAACTGAAATTAATTTACATTCATTTCCAACTTTGCTCTTCAATGCACAATCCAGATGTCTCTTAGTGAAGCTGATATATGCGTATTAATCTTAACTCCTTAGTGGTATCCTAAAAAGTATTGCAACAAGTCAAAATAATATATAAATTATATAAATTACGTTTAATCTGATATCAAAATGTTAAGGATAAAGTTAAGGCTAAATATTCCACAATATGCAAAAGATGTCTAATCTAAAATGAAGACAGAACTGTGTTTTGACACAAAATGGAATAAAATATTCTCTCTATTAGTTTTTGTGAGTTTCCTCTGAGTTTCAGCCAGCTTTGCTTTCAGGTTTTTTTTTTTTCCCCCCCCAGAAAGCGATCCCATTGGTGCTTTATGGGATTTAGGTCAGGACTCTGGGAAGGGGTATTTTAGAGCTTTTATTTTCTCCATGGTGAAATATTCTGTCACTACCTCTGTCACTTTCATTTTTTCGCTTGATTTGGCTGATCCTTTGTTTAAGGTTCAATCCCACATTTGTGTCGTATTGATAAATACAGTTCAGCTAAAACAGTCACAGACATGACTGTCACATCTTTATGTTTTATTAAGTTTTAGTTGGTTTTCCCCTTGTAGCTTAAATTTTGGGTCATTCAACCGTCTACTGTCTATATGTGCAGAGTTAATCCTGGTCGTCTTTCTTTTAGCTTATTCAGCATACTGCACTTTCTTTGAACCACTATTTGTTGATCCTGTTTCTAATCCTCTGTTAAATTAAATGGATCTCGTGATCTCTGAAGCAATCCTTCCTGCTGTTTTTTTGTGGGGTTTTTTGGTTTTTTTAGGGGGGGGGTCCCAGTTGGCTGCTGGTCTTCATTGCTCTGCTTGTGTTCCTTCTGTTATAAATCAAGACCTCTGTTTTTGAACATTTTACCCAATAAACCCAACTGTGAAAAGTGGAAGATTAGGTTATTTTCTGATCTGGTGAACACAGTGGCCTTATTTTAGAAAAATTTTTATTGCTTGATTCCTGAGCTCAGTGGGTTGTTTTTGCCAGTTTGTGGAGTTGTTTTTAATTAAATCCAGGGCACTTGTGGATGAAGATGGACAGAGTTAGTTGAAAAATCTGAACTTTTCCAATTTTTTTTTAATTCAAGAGGTAATGTGGTGCTTTTTCCTTTGACAACCTGATTCATTATTTATTATTTACTTTTGGTGCCACTTTAATGTATTGTAAAGACATATAATCCTTCTATTACTGTCTTAGTTAATGTGTAGCTACTAGTAATTAATTTCTGTCCTTGTAAATAACACTTAAAGTGAGTCACAGCTGTTCTTTCTGTCCCCTAATTTTAGCCAGCTAATGTGGTGCTAATGAGGTATAACTGCCTCTGAGGCTAGCGTCTCTATTTATTTCTGTTCCGGTGTCAGTCACTTGTCACGACATGAGTGCACCACCACCTGTGATTTGTGTCATTGCAACTTTGCTATTTGTTGCATGTTGTTAATCCCACCAAAGTTTATGCTGAGTCACTGTGAAAGCTTGATCATTCCTGGATAGCCAGGAGTCGCTGAAGGCCATATTTGCCCTGCGAGAGAATTTGTCTTCAGGCTGGAATGACACTGACAGTAGAGCAAAAAAATGTGTGTCATTTAATCGCAACTGATGGGAAAACACCTGTCAGAAGTTCCAGTCATGGATTCCCAGAACAACTAAAGAGTTACGGTTAAGACGCCTCTAAGAAGATTTGTCTGTACTTGTGCTCCCTGTACATGTTTTTATAGGTTTTTCCAAAGTGAAGATTCACCCATCTTTAAATTATTACTTTTTAAAGTTTGTTACTATTTGCAAAACTGCCAGACTCAGCTAGTTAACTGGTAACTGGTAGTTAACTGGTTAACTTTTTACCCTAGTAAAAAGTAACCCTAAAACTAGGTTAACTGACAGCACTATAGCAAACATTACTTGGTATTAGTAATCCAATTTTTTTAGCAAATCAGTGTAATCACTATTAAAGTAATTTAATGCTTAGGGAGAGTTTACTTACCCATTTCTTTAGGTAAAACTTAAAGAGACAGTCAAAAGTATATACTGTTTGTCTGAATGGGACTTGTTGCCAGTAAAGGGAAAATATTATTATTCAGTGGCTCTACAGATGTGCAGATATAGTTTAACCTATTTTATTTTCCAAAGCCTTGGCTCAGATTTGAAACCACAGATTCTGCCATGTGTCCCTTTTATTCAGTACTGGGGTCAACTATACACGTCTCACAGCGAGTTGGACTTGTTCTTATATAAGCACTCTTCTCCCTAATTCCTACCCGCTCTCTTCCGGTCCCCAAACTCCTCCTGCTTTCCCATTAAAGCCTGTATTCGTGCTCCTGTTGCCCTCTTCCTCCTGTCGGCTTGGGCACAGAAGTCTTCAGTTGCCCTCGTCCTGCCGTACCTCTCCACACCATTCCCCCTACACCCACTACTTCCACTGTTTTTTCTTTCTTTTTTTTCTACCTAATTGTACACCACAGTTTCATTCTGATGAAAAGTACACTGAGGCTCATAAAAAGGTGTTTGTAGTATATTTGGATGCCAATTTGTGCTTTAATGCAGTGAAAATGATCAACCTGAACGCAAAATTACAACTGTGTGCCGTCTCAGTTCTTCTGGACTGTTTACTAACAAACACTGTTTTGCACTCTAATTATGGCCATCCTCTCTATAAATTACCAATACTCCACTGTTTTGTAGCGCAGGGACCCAATTATAGGCTTATATTTTTTGAATTGCAGCCTTGTGATGATCATACAACTGTATAATGTCAGTCTTTTCTTGTTGTTTGATTTCTCCAACTTAAACTAGAATTATCCACGCATTAGTGCATTTCTGCTGGACAGTTATTTTGTTCAGTGTGGGGGGGTTTTTTTTCCTTTTCTTTTTTGATCAGTAGAAGCATCTAGTCCAGTCTGTTAGTGCACATAGGCAGCAGAAGGTGATTTGTTACAGCGTGATCACTCAGTAAACTGATTGGCTGAGACAATCAAACTGTGATAATTAAAAAGAGGGAATGGAAAAGTTCTCTCTCCTTTTTTTCTGCCTGAGCTAGCTAATGTTTTGGAGCTGAACTGGCCTAGAAACTCAAACAGAAGAAAAGCCCCCCCCCCCCTTCCCTCCCTTCATGAAGCTTTCTCACAACCCCTCTCTCCTTTGCGCCTTCTCTCACTCCGTCTCCCTCTCACTGACAGCTCCTGGTGGGATCTTTTTTTCTTCTGTGCTCCTTTTGCTCCCCTCACATCCGTTCTCTGGGTTTCTGCCTCTCTGCCTCTCTTTTCCCCTGTCTGAGGATTTTATGCCCGATGGACGCTTTGAACGCTTAACTTCGCAGTAAACTCTCCCTGCTTTTATCCCAGCCTACATCCAGCGCAGCGAGCCTTCGTATGATTAACATTCTCTGTACTGTCACCCACCCCCAAACCTGCGTTAGATGGGCTCATTGGTCCAGAGGAGTCTTTCTTCTTCCACTAATGTACGCTCTCTGTGGGAGTCGTGCCTGTCGAAGTGCATTGGCTCTGCATAGGCTCTCTGTCTGAAGCTTGTGTTTGAACTCAAGCTTCGTCCATGGGCTTTGAGGAGCAGCAGCCCTGTGAACCAGCAGCACAACATAATGTAGACTCTGCAGCTATCGGTAGTCATGCTACATTGCTGGAGTGACTGAGCATTTTATGGATTCTGGATATTCAATCAAGCCAGCAGTAATTCCATGTCCAGTGGGGTCTTTGCAACTGTGGACTTTGAGTCAAGTGGACCTTTTTTGGGAGAAGTGTCCTGACTGATGTGTGCTCTGCCAGACCCAGGCTCCTCTCCTTTCCTTTCACTGTATTTTTTCCCCAAGAGACACACAAACAAATAGAGAGACCAAACAAATATTCCACTCCAAGCTGCACGCATGCGTGTCCCACTCATGGAGGTCATCCTTAACCTGGTAACTGCTGACACCTCTCCACTTCCTACCCCCAACACCACAGTGAGTCTCCACCTGTGTATATAGTGTGTGAGGTTGTTTGTTATGTTTGTAAAGACTGTGAGCTGAATACAGGATAGGTGTTTATAGTGATATGGTGCTTGCTTACATATCAGTTCAAATAAGAGTGCTGTGTGCACCGTGTCTGTAATAAATAAAACACAGATCTCTTGCTCTGAAAAAGGATTTTGTCCTGAAGTGTTTTTGCAGTAGTGAAAAGACTTTTTTTTGCACTCTCCTTTCCTTAGTGTGTGCACTGTTAGGCTTTGGCTGTATTATAGTGATTAGTGATGAAACTTTGTGCGTTCAGCTATTCGCGAGTGCATGTGTTGAGTAAACTGCCCCTTGTTCAGCATCACATGGAGTTTAGTAATTTTCCATATCCTGTGAATGGAGTTCATTGTTGCCACGCTGGATACACTTAAAAGAAACAACAAGTGGATTTTCATCAAATCATCAATTTCAACTGAAATCACAAGATGGTGATGCAGGGCAGCAGAAAATAGGGTTGGGGTTAAATGTGGCACATAGTAGTCCAATGCACAAATGTTTTATATTAAAATTACAATGAATAAATATTAAATGCAGCACCACACTTTTTGGGCCCGCAAACGTTTCACTAAAGGCCTATTTCACACATAACCTACCGCAAAGATCACTCAGTACTGTTAAGCTGTTACTTTGATGACTGTGTTCACTCCCTGATATCTACGCTGTACGGTTAAAGATCAGATCAACTAATCAGCAGTGTGAAGTTCAGACAGTCACAGATGATCGGCTTTGATGCAGGGTGTTTAATAAAGTCAGAGAGATACGAGTCATATAAATGGAGAGGCGACGGCTGTGTAGTGCAAAATGAACAGAGCTGAAAGGGATAGCTCAGAGGGTCTCTAAAAATCCTCCCTCTTACAATAGTTCTCATCCTTCATGGATATTGGACTCTGTAGATAACATACTCAACTTACTGATATGACTTGAATTATAAGGGAGGCACCTTTTCACACTTCGGGGAATATTATAATAGGAGAGGTGTGGATCAGAGCAGATTTCTCAGAAACATGGAGTTGCAACATCCTCGGAGTATCACTTTTGCATCTTGCTATTTGAAACTGCTGCTTCTTAAGGAACACAAACTAACAACACATGAAGCCCACAACTAGAATGCGGGGCTTAATGAATAACAAGGTACTGTACTTTTGCATTCACACACACAAATAGTGAAAACCTGAACTTGACAGCAAGGAACATAGAACGTGGTGGGGTCACTTAGGTGTTTCTTGCATAAAGTACAACAGTGAGCTGTGCCGTGGTTGCGTTGCGTTGTAATGTTTACATAAAATACCGTAAGCCTGTTGTATAAGCTATGAATCTCAAACATAACAAATGGGAAGATAATTTTGTTTCATTCTGAAACATTTAGTGTGACAGACATACATATTTAAACAGCAAGCAACAGTCGAGGTCAGTGTGGAGTTTTAAATTCCACTGGCCTTGATCTGGTTAGGGTGTAGATATCATCAGCGTGCGACAAGATCCTTAGACTGTGTGTATTTCCACTGTTTGTCCACGAGAACATCCTGACTCCAGCTGTGCCCGATCTCACCTGAGTTAACTCACAAAACAACAAACACATTAAACTCAACTCAGAGGAGACAGACGGAGCACCTGATGTATCTGGTGTAGAAAGAAAGGAGAAGTGAAACATTTTGATCATAAGAAATAGGAAAGAGACGTATGACAGTCTAATTTCTGCTCGGTGACCTACATTGAGCAAAGTGGATTTTGGGGCATGTGTCCTCTGCAGTTCAGAGAGAGTGAGATGGGTAGTACAAGATGTTCTTGTTGCATGTGTCTAATTATATGTGATGCATATCTAACACCATTAGCTTTGTAAATTTTTGCCTAAATGCCTATTTGTGTGAGGTTTACTTCGTAGGTCTCGGTGTTTAGGCTTAGCTCGGCTTTTCCCAGGCCTGTGGTCGATCCATGCTAAGTCAGCGGTGGCCTTTCATGGCTCTAACAAGCTTTACTGGATCAGCGGCTGTGACACACACCAACCTGTGGCCCCGGTTTGGGACATAGGTAGAGTAGGTTTTCTCTGAAGTATGTGTGCGTGTGCGTGTGTGTGTGCAAGGAGCTGAAGGGCAGGGGACAAGTCCATACAAACCCTTTGTTTGTCACTTTAACTGATAAAGTCTAATCACCCTCCTCCCCAAAATTACAAACACACACACAAAACATCCCTAATTAGGCTGCACAGACTCCAGTGGTGCAGTGCGTGTCACTTCTTGCTTCAGTGGCTCAGCACATCGACATGTTTGGCTATGTTAATTGAGGGAAATTAGCCTGATCCTTCAGCTCATGATCTTTAATTTGTTGCATGATTAGTCACACTAAAAGTCAGACATTTGAAGATGACACTGATCGTACAGGCAATGCTGATTTGTTTAGTAACTGAAAGCCAGGGATGAAGCATTGCTTTGCTATGTGTGTGGTAATATTAGATCATATCTTCCAGTGGCCAGTCATGGCGGATCCGTGACCTGTCTTTAGAGCCGGGAAGGCACACAGCTGATCATTACTGCTTGAACTGGTTTCTTCGCTTTACCTAACAGAAGAAATGTGCTGATAGTAATTCGGGTTTTTTTTTTTTTTAGATCAGTACGTTGGTTTGGTGCCAGTGTGTACAGGTCACTAGGGCTTCTTATCACAATGTCTGAAATCTATCTGTGCTGCACTGCAGGGTCCTCCAGTACAAAGTATACTGCTTATTTGTCCTTTGCTCTCTTTATCTTTAGTAACTGGGCAGACATTTGATTATGCAGTTATTGTGTCACCTGGAAGAAAAAGGGGAAAACCAAATCAAGCGTGTGTGCTTCATTCATGCTCGCTCTTATAAGGTTAGCAATACTGCTTTGTTTGTGGCCATGAACAGACCAGGTGCTCTTCTGAAACCTGTTCATACTCTCTGTGCTTGCCCAGCAGGCTATTCCACTTCTCCAGCTCACTCGATCACCTTGGCTTGATGTCAGGAAGCTTTAATAATGATTAGACTTACTGTACGTACACAATGTGCCGGTTAAATGGACTCATAGATGTGTCTTCTTCTGCTTAATGTAGCCACATAGTCATCAACACAATACAAAGCCCACTTGATTTTAAAACCAGTCGGTGAACAAGTTTAAATTTGTTGTTTTCTTGCTGGTAATTTTGACCAGTACTCAGAGGAATGTGCCCTTGGGTGTGTGTGTGTGCATGCGCGTGCACATGCTGTTGTAAAGGGACGTCTAACTAGTTTTTCTTGCCATTAAGTACTCCTCTATGACAGACAGTCCAGACTCTTAGTTTTCCCTACACAACCTCTTAAATTTCTGATCTCAAATATTTTTTACCCATTTCTGTCATTTTTTTAACCCCTAGGCCAGGTCGTAACATACTATTTAGAATATCCAGATCAAGAAAGGTCAAAACCGATACCTTCAAGCTCGACTGAAATTTGCAGCTGTCCACATGGACAAGTCAGATTCCTTCTAGAGAAAAGTTTTATAGTCAGATGAGACAAAGATTGAGCTATTTAGTCACAGTGACAAGAGGCATGTTTGGAGGAGTAACCTCTTGAATGGTCTCCCATAAGCCCCGCCTTTGGGGAGAGGAAACCGACAATTTTAAATGAATCAATTCTGCTAAGAGTGCTCAAATATCCAACGAGAAGGTTGTTAATGACTACAAAAGGTGTCTGGTTGAGATGCACTTGCAAGGGATATATAAACAAATATTAGTAGGCATGTATGTTTACTTTTGATCCTATATGTATATGTCTAACCCTGTATAGATTAGAGGAAAAAACAGAATATAATTCTTGTTTTTTAAAGCAATTAAAGATGTATGCTGTACAATCATTCCACCCTGGAAAAAGAACAGTTTAAAGAAATAATTAAAAGCCCAAAATTACTTTGACACTCATGCCCACAATGAGTGTATGTAAACATTTTACCACAACCTTATGTGTAAGTACAACTTACTGTTGGTCACACTAGAGTAAATTATAACAATTTCTTCCTGAGTATGAAAAAAATATGTAAAATCTGCACAGCAAATACTAACTAGAGTTTTAAAATGAATGTATTGGAAGAAAAACTACTGAGGTATCATGAAGCTGAAATTCTCTAGAACTCGTTTTAACAGTACTTGAGTAAAAAGTAGGTTAAAAAGTTACTACTTAATCAGCAACAACAAAGAACTGATCCAGATCAGTTGTTTCAAATAATCACAGACAAAGCTTTTGTGGCCTGATCTATTGTAAGGCTCCCAACTGTGTTTATTTTTGCAAATTCAGTCACGAGGTATAAGAAAAGGTCCCAGGTAATGCACCGCGCTGTCTTTGACAGCTGCTAGAGGGATGATGTCATCGCCCTCAGAAAAGGGAGTGAAGAAGGGGGCGGAGCTTCAGGCGCTGCCAAGTACACTGAGTTTCAGGTGTGCTTCAACTTTCACAACAAGTCGCCGGTAGAGCTGGAGTGGCAGGAGCTTACAGAGCGAAACTTCACTGAGTCGTTGAGGGGGGTTTTATACAATTACACTTTAACGAAAGTGTGAGCAGAACAGATGAAAAAGCACAGCTCGCTTTCACTGTGTGGACAATGCACTGGGAAAAAGTCCTCCGTTTGACCAACGGAAAGGTGAGCGCCGCTTTTTTGCGCATGTTTTATTCGTTTTACTGTTTTTTTTTATTATTAACGATAGAGGTTTTTCGGTGCTCTTTTTGTATTCTTGTTCAATGTTTACAAGGAAAGTGATTAATCGGGAGCTTTAGTTTCTCCCGGATGCGTTGACTATTGCATCTGTCATCCATTAGTCATGCCGCTCAGAAAACAGGTGAGCCTCCGGTGTTTTGGTTTCTACCGGTTATGGTGTGGCAGTAGGGGGGATTTGAGTAGTAAATACTCGGATGAATAACCAGTGCGTGTAACTCCCTTATGTTATGTGTGTGTGTAAGTTTGCTGTGCTTCCTGAGCCCCCATGGTGTGATGTGAGGTCCAGATGATTATTTTGTGTGAATACTAAGTGATGAGAAGAATATTTTCATCACAGTCTCTCCCAAAGGCTTGGCAATGTTCTTCCCCTGAGGTGTTTGAGGAAATGAATCACACCAGCGACCTGTGATTGAAGGTGTTAGATTCATCATCGTCTCAGATAGGGTGGTCTAGTTTTAGAAAAATTGAGGGAAACACAATTTAGATGGTGTTTGGATTTTGTGCAGATGTTTCATGGTCTGTTGATAAAATCGGGTCATTTTGAAAAACAAAACAGACAAATCTGTGAAATTGCTTTAAACCCAAATCTAATATCCTGCTAGTCCTGTCCTGCTTTGTTTTTTTGGTTTTTGGGGGGTTTTTGGCTTCCAGAACAACAAAATCAGAGACCAGGTTTTTCGAGTTAAGTTTTCTGTGGATGTGCTGAAAATGACAAAAGTTATTTTTCCTTAACTTTCATTTCTTTGCAAGTCCCTGAATAAAAAAACAACTTACTTGGCATCTTCCTCTTTAGTTAAACTGACCGCAAGTGACCTGTTCAACCCACTCAATTAGTCTCGTTCCAGTCTGCATGCTACAAAAATGCAGAAGCTTCCTTTTTTTTTTTTTCAACATGTCAGCAAAATGACCAAAAACTCATATATTGCAACTCATCCATTTTCCTCCCTGCCTCACTCCCTTTTATGTTTTCCTCTCAAATCCTTGTTTTCTTCCCTCACCGTTCATGTACTTCAATCTCTGTCTTTTTTCCTCTTTCATCGCTTCAGATCGACCGGCTGGAAATAACTGGCCTGGGCCAGGCACCCCTGTCTGTTTCATGTGGGGCAGACAGTTCGTTCCAGGGGGGTGAGGATATCACCCCAGACCCTCACCGCACCAAGCAGGCCATCGCCCAGCTGCAACAGAAAATCCTCAAGCTCACAGAGCAGATTAAGATCGAGCAGACAGCCAGGGATGACAATGTTGCTGAATACCTCAAACTGGCCAACAACGCCGACAAACAGCAAAGCACACGCATCAAACAGGTGAAACGAGGAATCATTGTTAGATTTTTTTTATATTAAAGCCAGCACCTCATTGCCTTGTGTTTTAGTAGGCTGGCAAGATTAGATCACAATTAGTGCATAAACACCAAACCTGTTTGATCAGTTTTTTACCTTGGTTTTTCCTCAGAGGCAGGGAGGGAACTTTCTAAATATATTTTAAGTGGATTATTGTGGACTAATTTGCATTTCACTGACTAATAAATTCCTGTTCTGTGGCTGTCAGGTTTTTGAGAAAAAGAACCAGAAGTCGGCACAGACCATCCAGCAGCTGCAAAGGAAACTGGAGCACTACCACCGGAGGCTGCGAGAAGCAGAACACAACGGTATCCCACGCCAGCCCAAGGATGTTCTGCGGGACATGCAGCAGGGCCTGAAGGATGTCGGAGCCAAAGTCACAGGCTTCAGCGAGGGCGTGGTGGATAGTGTTAAGGGTGGCCTCTCCAGCTTCTCACAGGCTACCCACTCTGCTGCTGGTGCAGTCGTCTCCAAACCACGAGGGATCGCCTCCCTTATTCGCAACAAATTCGGGAGCGCTGATAACATCCCTTCACTTAAAGACTCTCTGGATGACCCTTCAGTAGAAGAAGGTGTGACAAGTACTGGCGGACGTTCCCTGGGAAGCGCTGGGCATCACTTCCAGTCCAGTCCGAAGTATGGCAGTGAGGATGACTGCTCTAGTGCTACGTCAGGCTCAGTGGGGGCTAATAGCACAACAGGGGCCCCTGGGGGTCCCCCCAGTTCCAAGGGAAACACACTGGAGAGGAGTCAGAGTTCCAGCTTTGACATGCTGCTGCAGGAGGTGCAGGAGTTGAGAGATGGCCAGGCAAGGCTAGAGGAGAGCCTGGAAGGTTTGAAGAGCCATTATCAAAGAGACTACACAGTTGTTATGCAAGCACTGCAGGAAGAACGCTTCAGGTAAAGAGAAAAAAAAAGTCGAACTTACCAGAATGTTTGTACCATACGTGCCTGAGTGTGTAACAGGAGAAATCCCCGCGAATGTCAACAGTGCGTAGTCAGGAATAACCTGCTATAGTTAGAAACACTTCTCTGGAACCATCTTAGTTATTCATATTGGTATTCATCATTTCAAGGAACACTTGGCCTGCTTGTGCATTAGAGAGATTTTACCAACATTAACAGCATTAGCTCACAATAGATAAGAAACCTTTTACCTACAGTTCATCAACATTAACATCAGAACAGCACAAATTCTTTTATACTCATTCTCAAAGCAGCAGTTGGCATGTAAGCCGAGAACAGCACAAAAGTGCATGAGCTTTAAAACAACAGGGCACAAGGACTGAGATCAGATCTAATGAGCAGCTTGAATAGAAAAAGAAACATCCACATTTTTCTTCCTAAAATGTCCAAGTTCAAAGTGATCTGTTTGCCCTCTTAGATTAAAATTGCCAACAGAGACAAATGGCATCTAAGGAGCTATTTTCACCCTCCCCAGGGGAGGGAGTACTCCATCCAGAAACCAGTAATGCTGCTAAAAACTCCTCAGGAGCTGAATCCACCCATAACATATCCACAGTTATTTCATAGTGGACATTTGTAAAGGAATCATTTCTAAACATTAAAAAAGACAGGTAAAACTTATAAATTATGTGTCATCATCCATTATATACTGTTTTCCGGATATTATACCAACCTGTTAAATCATCTTAAAAATAAGAAACAGTCAAGTTGACCCATGTCTATTCTTGTCCTTTGCTGTCCATCAAGCTTTATTTGCCTGCCAAAATAAACAGCAGTATAGATCCATCTCCTCTTGTTGGGCCCACATTCCATTGGCCAGTCTAATACTGCTGAGTCTCTTGTGATAGGCCAGTTGAATCAGCAGATGAGCAAGCATATCCTAATCTTGCCAGGGCGAGTCATCAGCTCAGTCAGGTGCCATGTGGCCAAATGCCCTCAGGGTCTATTTCTACTAATTCCTGCGTGTGTTTCTTTGTCTAAGCTAATTATGCCACAGACTCTCACATGTGTTCGTGTGTGCTTCTTTTACTTACGCATGCGCTCAGGTGTGAGCGTCTGGAGGAGCAGCTCAACGATCTCACAGAACTTCACCAGAATGAGATCCTCAACCTTAAACAGGAGCTGGCCAGCATGGAGGAGAAGATCGCCTACCAGTCCTACGAAAGAGCCAGAGACATCCAGGTTTGTAGTTCAAGATAATGTCAGCAAGCACCGGCACCAGCACCCATTTTTATCATGATAAGCAGTTTCATGTTGATTAACAGATATGCATGAGGAATGGTAGTGATTACAACATAGTAATGATAGATAACAAAGCACTGCAAAACAACTGATAAATGCACACCAGTGACGACATCTCTCACTGTCACACAGATTTGTCTAAAGAGGCTTTTTAGTTTGTCTATTAGAGAACCAAACTCTATCTGCAAAACAGAAAAAAAACAAGGAGGAAAAATGCGAAACAAATGTAAATGCAATGTAAATATAAAAAAAAGAGACCTGAATAAATTAAGGTGGCAGAAGGTAGATTGTAAACATGAAAAATGTCACTGTGTTGATAGTCGCTGTTACAGGTATTTAAGGGCAGATGTCATCCTCACTGGAAGTTTAAAAATAGTATCTTAACAGGTGACATAATTATGAGTTCATAGAGAAATGTGAGACCTGTTGTAGTGTATAGGTGGGTTTTTTCATAGCAGTGCTTTTGTTTCACAACCATTTTTGTTACTAATGCCTCCATCATCGGCAAGTGACATGCCAGATTAGTTTTATCAGAGGCCCTCGTATGATTTTAAAAATCAGCCGCCACGCCTGTTTTTTGTGCAACACATTCGCACCAAATAGGCAAAGTCTGCGTTTTATTGGAACAGCTGCAATCGGCAGCTACAGACCTGATTTCACTAAAACAGGCTGCCACATAATAAATGTTGAACAAAAAAAATGTTCTGGCACACCTTTCTGATCGATTTAAACCTGTTTGTTCTATGACTGGGTCACCACACTGTGTACTGACACCAGCCCAAGTGAATTTGAATCTAAAATGCTGTCCAAAATGTAATTAGCTGAATTCACCAAAATAGCAATTCACACTGAAATTATGTTATTACAAGACCTCTGTGTTTGGCACAATACAGTAGATCATTTTTGGTGGATTTATTTTTTTTTTCGCTTTGCAAATGACGAACATGACAAAATCATACCAGACTGAGATCACAGAAGGCCGCTGCAATTATTACATATTAATAGGGGTCCACTGTTATGTTAGTCCTGTGTGAATTGGGCTTTAAGAGTGTCAAAGCAGCTGCAGCAGAGTAATTACATTTTAGAATGCATTGAGCCTTATTATTACTTTTGCAGCATTGCATTTTATTCTGACCACTTATGGCTTGCACGCTGGACCTCCCAGAGCTAAAATGGGCCTGTGTTGAAATAATGGAAGTGGCTGGCCTCTCTACCTTCCTGTCTTAAGCACTAGTAAGGCGTGCACAAACCCTCCATCAGTTAACGGCCTTATCTAAATGTCTGTGTTGACTCTGTACACAAGGAGATGAGTTCAAGGCCCTGGTCTGTCCATCTGCTTTGCTGTTTTGTTTTGTTTTTTTTTCAAAACTATAACCATCCCCTGAAAATGTCTCACATTACTCGCATCCTTTCCTCTTCTCCATAAAGGCTAAGGTGTGTGTGTGTTTTGTCCCTGCATAAAACTTTTTTTCATAACAGAGCAACATGAAGTGTGAAAAAAGTTTTTCCCTTCTTACACAGCAGGGGGTGGTAGAGAGCCATGAAATGTGCAGTCAGCACCTACTTTGAAATCTAACAGAAGGTTTTGGCTTCAAATCATGTTTATACAATCAATCACCAGCAGTCACTTTATTTGTAAAACACCTTTCATTGAAATGGGTGGAGTCTGAGGTGCTTCACAGATGACTGAAATTTCAGTAACAGGATGTAATAAATGCTGTAATAAAAGCAATAAAACTAGATTAAAATCTAGATCAAATAGGTTAAAAAAAACAAAACATCATAAAGTAAAATTGGATAAGCAATATAAGTACAATAAAGTTAAACTAATAAAATAGGATCACTGAAAAAGCAGATATACTTAAATGATGCAAGATAAAATGAACTTATTGCTCATTTAAAAAGCTTGTGTAATTTAAAACGCTCCTCCTGAGACGCATTAGGCTGCAGAGTTGTGACGCATTTGCCTGCTTGATGAAAAAGGCTTGCAACACTTTCTCTGTGAGAGAGAAATGGGCGCTCTTTACATTTTTGATAAAGGATCGATTTCATGTGAGCCCTAAAGATGAGATCAGTAGAAGATCGCACTTTGATTGTTGACTTGGAGTCAGTTTTAAGGAACCCAAATTTTGAGAGCAGTTTCTCTCTTTGAGCTTTCAAATCATTGAATACAATTTTAATTTTATCCTGGTTGAGCTGTAAGAAGTTTTGTTGCATTCAGAATTTGATGTTTAAGGTATATTTAAACAGAGATCAGTTGGTCCTGTGTCCTCAGGATAAACAGCCACATTAAGTTTAGTGTCATCAGCATAGCTGCTGAAGAAAATGTCTGAAAATCTCTGATGGGTAACACGTATCGATAATGTACAGGATATTTAAATGTTTTTGGATAACTTGTCAATTACAGTTACAAACAAACATGATTAAAAGCACTTCAAAGTGGTCTAATGTGATCCCTGAGTCTATTTAAAATCATCAAAAGTATAGAAGGCTGCACTCCAGCAAGTGAGAAGTTTTTATGTTTTTGTTCAGTGTTTTTCCACACATGAGAACAAAGGAAAGGCAAAATCATATCTGACTTTAAATCACAGTAAAACGATCAGTATCTTGCTATTGTGCTTTGGATTAGTTTTTGTCTATGAAACTGGTGACTAAGCTGACTGTATTTCCTCTCGGCGTCCTCTACAGGAGGCTTTGGAGGCCTGTCAAACCAGGATCTCTAAGATGGAGCTCCAGCAGCAGCAACAGCAGGTGGTCCAGTTGGAGGGGTTGGAAAATGCCACAGCCCGGACCCTCCTGGGAAAACTTATCAATGTGCTGCTGGCCCTAATGGCTGTCCTTCTGGTCTTTGTTTCAACTGTGGCCAACTGTGTGGTCCCTCTGATGAAGACGCGCTCACGCTCGCTCTCCACCCTCCTCTTCATCCTCCTGCTGGCCTTCTTGTGGAGAAACTGGGACGCTCTCTCGGGTTATACGCACCGTGCACTGCAGCCCCCAGGATGACCAGATTACATCCAGCACATGTTGCTTTGGTGACAACAAGCAATGTAACTGTAGCTGCAGTCTGCAGTCGGTTCAGCTGAGCACATTCGGAAGCGGCCTGGATAAAGAGCAAGCGTCAGAGTGAAGAAGAAAACATTCACATTTAGGAAGGACAAGACTGTTTACATTTTTAAAATGAACATTTGTGTTGTTATCCCTCACAGAATGCAGTATTGTACTGTTTTTACCTTTTAGAGTTTAATCAATTATAATGTTATTTCTAATAATATTATTTTATTTTCAATGTTATTTTATTCAGTACCATGTAGCATTACACTCCTCTCACTCTACACAAAGGGGAGTTTAGTCAGGAAACTGGGCTGGAGAGCTGCCACAAATTGTAGAGACATGCAAATGTGAGAATGTGGTTGATTGCATTTAGGAAGAGAACTTTTACTTAGCTGTGATTAGTAGTTTTGAACCATGGCTGAAAAACCTTCCTGGAAGTTTCACCTTTCTTGCTGTGATGAAATTTGTTCAGATAGAACATTTTGAAGGAATGAGCGTCATGCTGACTTACAATTTCTAATGGCAAAGATCGCATTTACTTTTTTAAAGTTAAAAAAGAACATGTTGAAAATAGGGAAGATAATGAATGGCACAAAGACTCTAGAGGGGAAAACTGAGATGGTGTGCCCACCATAAAAACAGCACACGAATACTACAGAGAACATCTGGCTGCTGTCTAGCGCCTGCCATATTTGTAACTTGTATACAGTGCTGCACGTTGTCATTAAGACAATTACTTCAAAGCAGATTTACTTTTAAAAGCGATGATAAAGGGCTGTTGTCCAAGTAAAATTAGGTTGCCAGGACAATTGGCCTCCCACCCCACCATTATGATGTGATCAAGTTAAGAAAGAAAGGGAGACCACTGGTGCTTTTCCAGCTCTGTCTCAGAACCATCGTGAATGCTGCTGCTTCATATCTACAGTGCAAGTCATCTCCACTGCCATGCCAGTCAAATGCACATTGCCTGTATGTGACTTTATACTACTGACACAGTCTCCCTGCGTATTATCTTTTCTTTCTTTCTTTCTTTTTTTTTTTTTAAATGCACGCACCGTATCTCTATCTCAAGGTGTTATCACCCAGTGCCAAACTGAAGTTAGCCCAGGGATGCCTAAGCACCCAAAAGGTCCAAGCAGCAGCTGTGGCTTCTTTCCAGATATGTCATGAATGTCTTGCCAGAATGTCTTTGGAAGATGCAACTTTTGTAAGGGGGAAAGTAATTCGCAATCTGAACATGACCTTGCCTCCAGATGCTCAGTAGTGTGTTTCTACACATTTTGCTTCCATGAGTACAGCTCCTTGGCTTGGCATTCGGCCTCTCTTTTACTCACTCACTTTCTAACCTAGTCAAGGACACTACAAGATGACCTAGCACGTTAACTAGTCTGCACTGTATTTAATGCCAAGAAGCTGATTTCCTAACAGACATTGTGATCATTTGAACTGTACAGCTGCACTTTAGCACACTGATAG
Organism: Oreochromis aureus; assembly: GCF_013358895.1. NCBI lineage: Eukaryota > Metazoa > Chordata > Actinopteri > Cichliformes > Cichlidae > Oreochromis > Oreochromis aureus. The sequence goes on along the minus strand of NC_052961.1, from coordinate 14,695,829 downwards.
ATAGCATGTAGGTCAGGCCTTTGATAGAGACTACAAAGGTTGACACTCTCTGAGAAGAGAAGCGCTGATGCAGGTTGAAACTGCTGACATGCTTTTCTACAGGAAATAAAAAAACAAGGAAATTCAGTGCATTTTTTTGTCAAAATGTGAGTAAACTTGATTCCTCTCAAGTTGAACCGCAGTAGGCAGATTTATTGATCTGTCAGTGATGCGTAATCAAAGGTACAATAGTCAAGTTGGGAGTGAGCTGACCTTTGACTTTAGCTTGTCCTTGCAGCAGCACCTCTGATCTTGGGTTGTGTGCTAAACCACTTCAGTGCCTTCTGATGTCCTTTTCTAAGTGTGGAATAAATAAAGTGCATTCCTGACTAATTCATGCACATTCCGTATTTCTTCAAAAGACCTGTTTCCTTTTTATTTATTTATTTTCTTGTGTGTCTGATGTTTCTTCGCAGTGTTTGTAGTGGAAAGTGTGCTTTTAAGTCATCTTGCAGATGCGTTTCATGACCGCTAGATGGAGATCGTTTACCTGGAAAAGCCTTGACGTTTCTTCAGTTTGAAAGCACTGCTCAGTTTGTTTGAATGGTGGGGAGAAGAGGTGTGACTCCTTATCAGGAAGGAAACAGGTTCTGAGGAGGGGGTCTTAAATGCCAAAAGTTAGCTTGTGCAGCAACGGATATTGTTTTATTACAAACGGGAGATCGGGTGTACCCACACTTTATTCCACTGTAATGCATTCACACATTGAGCCTAATTCGGTTCAGTGTCGTTTTCTTGATTGAGCTGCACCAAACCGCAGCGGTCACGCCTCACTATGGATATTTGATGCTGACAGTTCTTCCCCAGACTGCGCCTTGTCCCTGCATCCCTGCCAGACCTCATTGTAGCCGCTGGCTCCCTACTCCCTGACGAAAGTCCGCACTTACATGCACGCGCACTGTGTCGAGACTATTTGGCTCGTTCATTGTGCTCTGCACTTGGGGGGTCATTATATTGCACTTTATCAGAGCACTTTGCTCCTTTTCTACACTGCCAGATTTGATGCGCATGGCTGTGCGCCAAGGTAAACACGGAGCGCACTTATCTACCCGACTGAAAGCAGCAAGTAGTGACTGGGGGTTGGGGTGGGAGGGTGTGGAGAGAGAGTGGGTTTGTCCCCCAGAGGAGCACGCAGTAAATAGGCACAAGCGATTGCTCGCGATTTAGCATCAACTTTAATTATTTCATGTATTCAGAGATAACACTTTTCTCGGGCTCCCCTGCAAACTGATTTATGCAGCGTCTGACTCACTTGTTGTCTTTCCCCGACTAGGAGTCGTTCATTTCTATTCAGAGATGTGAGCATATGCACACTCCGTCGAGAAAGCAAAAAAAAAGGGGAAAAAAAATACTAACCATATTCGTGCATTTTTGAGTGGGGGCACATGTGTTGCGCTTGAATATTTATGAGGTAAAACGTGCAAAAGCAGTGTTGGATAGATGTGAATGTCAAAAACCGGAAAGGTGTGCTGATGTGCCCATCTGGTAGCACTTTCACGGTCTTTACCGTGCCGTATGTGCCCAAAACGAAACCCTCCGGATCTGCAGAACTAATCTGAGAGCCGAGGGACTGGGAAGCACAGGAGGTGGGCTTGTGACCCGCCATTAACCCCAAGATGAGCGGAACCACGCACGGGTGGAGACTCATCAAGTGGCTCACCTTGAAAGGAAGATGATCATTATGACTTCATATGGCACGACTTCACATTATGTCTTAAATAATAGTTATTGTACCTGAGTGATTGAAAGGAATCAGGATCTAATCAACGAACGAAGATCAATCACAGCTGACTGGGCTGACAGAGCGCTTTGATGGGACGTTCCATTAAGAGGGAGGCAATGCCATTTTTCAGGGTTAATGAGTTAACGCCCCATGCTCGCAGCAAAGTCCAGCTTTACTAATATTTGTAATCGAAGAATGCTTTGCTTATAAATAAATATAAATATATATATTTTTAAATAACCAGCGCTGAAACCTGACTCAAAATAAGTTTGTTCTTTGTGCGGCGATGTCCAGAAAATCCACAACACCAAATCAATTGGAACTATTTATTCCTTGTTGTCTATTCTGTCAAGATGATTAAAATATCACCCCGGCGGTGTGGCTCAGTGTGCCCCAGGAGAGTGACTGCTGAGCTGCACGATAGGCAGAGAGGGACAGAGGAGGCAGCCTGAAAAGGAAGCACGACTCGCTTATCGCGTCACTGTGGGTTTAGGCGTTGAGCAGGAAACAGTCTTTCCTCTCGGGTTGTCGCAGTAGGAACAAACACACATTTTTGTCTTTGCTCAATGCACCCCTCGGCACAGAACACGCGGAAGCCGGTCAGAAGGAAAAATGCCTCCTTCGATAGAGATAGCCGTCCTGCTTCTCGGCGTCCTGGCTTTGGAGACGCGCCGGAGTGCCAGCGCGCTGCACATCCAACAGGCTTTCGCGTCTCCAAATCAGACCAATAACTTCGTGGTGGATCCAGTGTCCAGAAGAGTCTACCTGGCTACTGTTAACACAATTTACCAGCTGAATGGGACCTTGACAGCTGAAGTGGAGAAGAGGACTGGACCGGTGGAGGACAACCTGTTGTGCCATGCGCCACAGCTTCCCCAGGCTCCCTGCGAGCATCCCAAATCCCTCACTGACAATTACAACAAGCTCCTGAAACTGGACCGGGAGCAAGGGATCGTGGTTGTGTGCGGATCCGTGTATCAAGGCTTCTGTGAGCTCAGAAAAATTGAGAATATTTCAGAGATAGCGGTGGAGTTCCCACCCCAGGGTGAGAAGACTGTTTTCCCCAGCATGCTGAACATCGCTGCCAATCATCCGAACGCATCCACCGTGGGGCTCATCTTCAAAAGCCACGGGGGAAGCACCCGGCTTCTGGTTGGGGCGACATACACAGGGGCTGGAACCCAGTTTTTCCCCAAAAACCACAGCAAAGAAGATCTGCGTTTTGAAAACACCCCGGAGATCGCCATCCGCTCCTTGAACATCAAGGATTTATCCAGACTTTTCACCTATGACATTAACCCTTCCGAGGATAATGTATTCAAGATCAAACAAGAGGTTAAAACCAAAAATAAACTGAACTTCGTACATGCGTTCATCCAGAAGACTTATTCATATATTGCCTTCAATAATGATGCGAAAATGGGCCACAAGGAGAGCCAGCCCAACAGCATCCTCGCGAGGATATGCCTGGACACCGAGAACCCCCGAAAACCCACCGGGCCAGAGAGCAGGAAGCTCACTGAATCCTACATCCAGATGCCTTTACAGTGTGGATTTAACGGGAACATTTACAACCGGGTGTTGTCTGTGTACCCCACGGAGATCCACGCAGGTGATGGGAAAAGCCCCGAGCCGTACTTGTTTGGAGTGTTTTCTAAGGGAGACAGAAAGTCTGCACTTTGCGCTTTCAAGTTTGGAGACATCGAGGAGGAGATACGGCAAGGCCGCAGGAACTGCTCAAACTCTCCCAGCAGCGACGTTCAGGTGCTGGACAGCGTGATACAGGGCTCCGGTTCAGCCTGCATCCAGAAGGGAAACCTTGTGGTAAGGGCGTTGTACACATTTAATTAGGCAATAAAAAAATACTTCATGTATGTAATTAATTTGATCTGATTTTAAGCTGCCATGTTAATGAAATATATACATTCTGTCAAATAAAACCCACTCTAAAAAATCGCATAAGCTTTGCTGAAAAAGAAACTTAGTTTATCCATTTCTTGACATGAAAGTGAGAAAAAAATAAGTCAGCGTCACTGAAATATTTTCTGCATCATTATTTCATATGTTTTTATTTCTTATCTCCTCGTTTTCTAAGTAATACTGGGTGCCAAAACGTGCTCCTCCAATAAACCTGCTGTAGATTTAGGAATCCTCTCGGCCATTACAGTTGTTCAGGCTGCAATAAGATTTACTCCCTCATGTCTGCTGCTACTCTCTGACAGTTTCCATTTATGCTTACGAACAGTTATCCTCTTTAACCCTCAAGCTGTTGACTCGAGGAAAGGATCTCCCATGTTAGGAGTAGAGGTCATGATAGCTGGAAAGACCCTCTAGAGCCATACTGAGGGTTGTGGGAAGGGTGAGACTACTCTCATATCCAGCAACTCTCCCCTTTTACCAAATGTGAGGATTGTAAGGGGTCAGTAGTTTACTATGTTTTCCAGTAAAACCCCAGACATTTTTATTTAGTGTGTGCCTCTGACTGTAGTTCAACTCTAAATTTAGCCCAATGTTTGACCGATAAATAGCTCCTCTGTTCCAAGCACAGGATCAAATATTATCATGTGTATTTTATTACAATCTTCCTACTCATGTCCTCAAGGAAACTTTAGCATTGCAAAAGCACTGTGTGATTCACAGTGTCTAACAATAACAAGCAATGAAAGCTTTCCACAGTTTCATAGGAATGCAGAGAAATTCCAGATTTTCATTGTGGTGGTTTTGACTGACAGAGTTGAGGTCAAAGGAGACTGTCTCGCCACCACTGTGCTGTCAGGTCAGAAAGTTGCCCTCCTTGCTGGCACTGCCTTGTTTGCCGTGGCCCCGGGGCCACTCCTCTCGTGACCAGTTTTTCTGAATACCATCTCCGGTCGCCCACAGACCCTTTTTGAGATAGACAACTGCTTAGTTCAAAGTGATTTGTGCGCTTTGTTTTTCCTCCTGCTACAGTACAACCCACTTACCACTCACAGACTAAAGTTAGTCTTTCCTCATTTACGTAGCCATGGCCGTTGAAATGTGATCTTTTTTGTAGTCGACAGTTTGAAGGCCAACACTGAGGGAAAGCCAGACACAATTTATGATAAGAGAGACGATGCCTCGAGCAGAAGGGCCCATGGGAAAAGACTCTACAAATATCCAGTGTGCTTAATTTCTTTTTTTTTTTCTTGTGTGCTCTAAAATATTCAGAGAATTCCCAATAGATCCTGGTGCTCATCCAAGCGCAGCACTAATGTTTTATCATTGCCCACTGAGGATTTGACAAAAGCAAAATCTTATGAGTGTTGAAGACCCTTATAAGCCCATTTCAAGTATTCACTGAGATGTCTGAAAAGTGATTTAGCAGAATGAGCAACGCCGGTGTGATAGCTTCTATCAGCACTTGCTTTCCACGCTGCTCCTTTTGTGCCCAGCTCTCTCCTTCTTCTAATCTTCATGTCATGCTTCCATATGAAAGCTGATGAGAATTGATCTTTCTGTCTCACTCTGTTTGTATTCTAGTTGCAGCCCGAGCAGCTGGACTGCGGTGCAGCCCACCTGCAGCACCCACTGGCATTACGGAGACCCCTTAGGGCCATTCCTCTGCTTGAATACCCAGGTCTCAGTTCAGTGTCTGTGGACAATGTGCAAAACCACACCGTGGTTTTTCTGGGAACCAGTAATGGACGACTTCGTAAGGTGAGACTCACACGCACATGAGCACGCATACACTCTCAGTCCTTGTGATTGAGAACTTTCTAAACAAGCTTAACCTCAACCGCTGAATGGAGTTATTATTTTTAATGTAGTTGAGCCCCGAAGCTTGGAAAAACTCTAACATTACAAGGTATGTAGTGCTGCTCTGATGTGGCTGCCGATTCTTACAATAAACCAAACCTATGTGTGTGATGAAACACTCCGAGCCACCACAGGGCAAGCAGAAATGACTCCTTTTAACTTGTAGATTCCCTGCATTGTCACCACCCAACCAACCCCCTCATTCCACTGATCCATGAACCATCCCGGACCTTATGCAGTCCTAATCATGAGTTTTAATATCTCTTAAACTATTGTCTGAGAGATCACAGGAAAGCTGTCTAACAGCGGTTGACGGCTCATGACTCAGTCGCGACATGTGCTGGTGTGCAGTCTGAGCTATTAAACATCTGCAGAAGGTCCAGCTTGTGAAAACCTTTCCTGCCCAATTACCAGCATTCCTTAATTTTGTCTCAGCCACATTCCTCGTCACCCCTGACTGAGCTTCCTAAGCAGCAGATCTGCCTGCATATGCAACTAGCTGCACTTCAGCTGTCTGTGGAAACAACACAAGCTGACTCTGAAAGCTTTCTGACCCTATGGTTTTGCATTAGCCTAGTACCTTTCACAACATTAAACCCATTCTGCTGTCGGGTGTTTTGTTTAGGCCTGCTAAAAGAACTCCTTGTTTTCCTCCCCAGATGAAGGCACTGCTTTAGCCCCAGCTGAGCACGCAGTAATTGGTTTTTGGATGGTTTATAGCGGATGCGCCACATTGGTTGGCATGGTGTAAGCAGCGGTGTGTATGAGCGTGTTTGTGTACGTCTGTTTGCTAGATTGCAGGTCTGACTGTGTTTTTAGGTGTTTGACTTGTGACTGGTATAGTGATTCCATGTGTTTACTCAGATGAATGCATACCCTGTGATTACGTGTTACGTGTGTGTGTGTCGACCTTGTTGTATAGGGTGTGTAGTATTTCGGTGACCTTGGGAAACAACATGCTTTGTGCTTTTATCTTTATGTCTTTCACTGTTTGCCTATGTATCTGTGTGTGTGTGTGTGTGTGTGTGTGGTAGTGTCTGTGAGTGTGTGTGCCCTCAGGATAGAGCTGTTACAGAGGTTAATGGTGCTGTTAGTGTGTGTAATGTGATTCTGACTGTGAGTTTGGCTCAGACTAAACACAGGGGAACAGTGGTTGAGATTAAGTTAGGCCTCTTTTACTGTCTTTGAGAGAGCCCTCAGTGAAGTAATTTGTAATTACATGCATTTTTTAATGAAGTCTCTCCCTCCCCATTACAGCTGACTTCCATTTTCTGCTTCTCGCAGTGTCCGCTTTTTTTATCTCGCTCCCTCTCGCTCCAATTTTACTCCCTCGGTGGGTCCACCCCTCCACTTCTCAGTTCATCGCTTCGCCATCCCCTCTTTCTCAGCTCCTCTTTTACTCCATCTCAAATATAAAAGGCCCTTTGATTCGTTTTCCAAACAAACAGACTTTATCTCTTTCTCTTTCTTCTTCTTCTGTCTCTCCTGCCCCACCTCTATCAATCTTTATTCTCTCTCCTTTACACCCAGGTACACATTCAAACACACACAGAGAGACACACACGTGCACAGACAGAGACACAGAGAGAGAGAGAATGAGTGCACAGCAGCTGAGCACTTCTTGGTTGAATAGGGTCTTTCATCTGCATGAAGATAGACGGAGAATAGAGTCAGAGCGACCTGCCAGTACAGCAGGTGTTTTGTTGGCTGACCTGGTGGCTCACTGTGCCACAGCTCTCTTCACGTCTCCTCCTCTCTGCACCTATTGTGCTCCCTGTCCAGGTGTGTGGGCTGCTGTTTACTTACTCCTCGCTGTGTCACTCTGCTTATGTGTTTGTAGTCACTGGGGTGTGAGGTGAGGACATAGCACAGCTGCTTACTATCACTAAAAAGCAGGCGAGCCTGTGCGAGCAGATGGGTAGGTGGTGTTATAAAAAAAACGACAGTGTTACTTGCAGGTTGAGATAATGCCTTTCATCACAGGTTAAGCCAATGGTTTACTTAGCTCCTGTCTGTGCTGGTTTAACATTAACCAGCACGTCTAAGTGGGTGGTAATGGTTTTATCCTATATAAATGTGTGCGCCTGTGCATCTGACAGTGTGTTGTTGTGTTCAGTGGATGGAGAAGTGATACAGCCCGTGCTTGTCACCAGATGCTGGTCAGCTTGCCACTTCCTCAGGATGCCAGGATGTCTCCATTGAAGGGAGGCCCGACAAATCGCAGAAATAAGAGTTTTCACTGTCGGCGTGACAGGAAGTCTCACTCAGCATAGTTTGTTTTTCTGCACAGCTCTGTGTGTGTGTGTCTGTGTGTGCGTATGTTTGTGCGTACGTGAGAACATGTCACCTGCTTTATGATCTTGAGCTGCAGGAAGGCCACTGTGCAGATAAATCACTGGTCAGTGGAACGAGATTAGGCACAGTGCTTGGACAAAGAGCCCCTGAAATGTATTTGTGAAGGTGGAAACATGAAAAAAATATTTGAAATAAAAGGCAGGAACTAAAATCACTTTACTAAATCTGGCAGTCATTGCTTATACATACATGCATGAATTTAATTAAGACTGAGAGTTTTGGTTACTCTCTTGTGTATCCACGTTAGCTTTGGGGGAGGGAAAGTTTCCAGACAAAAGAATTTAATCTGTCATGTTGGCCTTTTAAAAGTGAAGGAGTGAGGCAGCTCAGACAAAAATTAATTTAATCTTTGTCTGGATATTTTTTCTTGATAACATACGCAGCACAGTAACAGCTACAGCATTCTAAGCACCCAAGCACCAGTCCAATCACCCCTCATGTAACCTCCTACTGAGTAATTGAGGTACAGTTGTGGTTAAAAAAAAAAAAAGAATTCTATTGTTTTACATATGAAAAATAATCTGGTCCTTAACAGCGCTTAAAATTGGGTAAATGCCACCTCAGATGAACAACATAACATGACAGGTTAGGCCAAAAAATAAGCCAAAGGAAGGAGGGAGAGTGTAAAAACCCAAGTACATCCTTACTACTTCCACAGGAATTAATTCAGTCTTTCTCTCATTACCTACAACAAGTCACCACAGATGGCTAGCCCTTCCTTAGCTGTTAAAAGGGAGTTTTTCCTTCCCACTGTCACCAAGTGCTTGTTCAGAGGGGGTCGTTTAATTGTTGGGGTTTTCTTCCTATTATTGTAAAGTGCCTAGGAGCTACTGACTAACTAAAATTAAATTGAATTCAATTGAAGTGAGGGTAAATGGCAGTCAGGTGCTGCTCATCAAGCCATTGTGAGCACCTCTATAAAAGCTTAAGGTCATATTGCTAGTCTGGAGCATTCAGGTGTGTTACCATAGTGCCAAGGAGGAAAGACATCAGCAATGATCTTCAAGAAACAATTTTTGGTGCCCAGCAATCTGGGACAAGTTCTAAGCCCATGTGAGGTCCACTGGTTCAAGTCTATCATTCTAGAGTGAGAACGATTATTCACAAGACAGTTGCCAATCTTGTCAGGAGTGGATGTTCCGGTTTACCGGTTCAATGCTAAGAGAAGTAGCAAAAAGAACTCAAATGCTACATCTCAGATTCTACAGGTCTACATGTTAAAATGTTAAAATTCATGATAGAAAAAGACTGAACAAGTATGGCTTATTTGGAAGGATTGCCTCGAGAAGGCTCTTCTCTCTAAAAAAAGAACATGGCAGTTTAGTATTGAAAAATTACATCTGAACAAACAACAAGACTTGCTGAACAATGCCCTTTGGGGACCAGAATGTTCATGTTTGGCCATAATTAACAGTGCCATGTTTGGAGAAACCTAAACAGCATATCAGCACAAACACCTCATACCAGTTGTGGTGGTGATGATGTGTTTTGCAACCACAGGACTTGGGCATCTTGAGTAAACCATGAACTCCTTTTTATATCAAAATATTCTGGAGTTAAATGTGAGGACATCTGTCCAACAGCCAGAGCTTGGCCCACACTGGTTCATGCAACAGGACAGTGATCCCTAACATGACAGCAAATGTACAACAGAATGGTAAAAAAGAAAAGAATCAAGATGTTGCAATGTGCAAGAAAAAGTGCTAACCTCAACTTGATTGAAACGCTGTGGGAGGACCGTGTGCGTCATTTTCACACACTGCAACGTTCAGTTTCGTTTTTTAAATAAATAATAAAACCACAGAATATGTTTGTTATTTTACACCTGAGGTAAGATTTTTTTTTTTTTTTTTTTTAAATTATGTCCCAATATAAAAAACCTTAGAAATAATAGAAGTTGTACTTTCTTTTTATTACTGCAGCTATAACCATGAGCAGCGGCTTCACTTTGCCATTTCTATTCATGGGTGAAAAGATTTTGAGGCACAGTTCGATACTTAATTCAGTTCTGATTAAATATTATACCCTGCTATATGGGTCTCTCATTTAGTCCTGACCCAGATGTAGCCAATCTGAATTTCATCCTCCCACTCACCCACTTCCTCATCCACTATGTCACTATGTCTTGGCCCCGCCGTGCCTCAACTTCCAATCCCACTCTCATACAATGTACCCTTGTTCATTCATCCATTCATTGTAGCTCTACACAAACTGTCCCAGGTTTATTCCCTCACGTGACTCACTGGTTGTATTGGGGGAGCTACCTTAAAAGCATGAAGACGTTGAACTACACTAAATATACCTTAGGAAGAAATCTACTTTGGCCAATTAGCTCAGACTATTTTATAAGAAAGAAACTGGCACTGGGCATGTGATACCACTCTTATTAAAAATAGTATAAAAGGATAACTTCAGGATAAGTAAGGGCAGTGTAAAAACTGTCCGCTTATTCACAGGTCAGACATGACAAAAAAGGTTTTTGTAGCAGAAACCAGAATCCAGGTGGGATGTTGTGTCTGGCAGGATCTCTGATTATATATATAGTATAGTGAAATCAGCACTTATGACCTAATGTTTTAAAGGTTAGTTTTACAAACTTATATTCAAAACATCAAATACCATAGCCAAGTATTCCAGGAAGCTGTAGGTCAACTTAATACTTGCCTTAAAAAAACAACAATCCATCCAGGCAGAATTTATTTTAGCTGTAAACCACTTTGGATCATTTGACTGGCCAAAAGAGTTTGATTATTGTGGAGAAGCAGCGGTCCAAAGTTATACACAACACACATCCAAAAGACTTTTTGAAACACTATACACCAGTGAATGTAGCTGAACTACCAGCAAGCTATGATTCCTGAACTTAAACTAGTTTGATTGCATGTAGTGCCTTCATGTCATTCTTCACCCCCAGCGCTGCTCACCGACTCTTTATCTGTGTTAAATTTATCTGCACACAGAAATGAACATGGGTGTCAGTTACTGTTAATGTCTGTGTCCTGTGAGCATCACAGCTGTGACTGTTTCCCATATAAACATTATTTTACATTTACATATTACGTTATTTGATATTGTATACAGGTATGGCTTCTGGAAACACATTTTAAAGATGAGATATGAATTACCACACAAAAAGTCCAGAGTTCCAGTGCCCTCAATTTTTACCACAGTAAACTTACCATCTAACAATAGACAGTCATCGTGGCTGCTTATTTTACTGCACCAGCTGCTGATTTAGATTTCATATTTTCAGTTGGACCGCTGGCAGACAAAAACTGTAGACTGCCAAATCATCTGACATTACACAAACAACAAGACACCAAAAATATGGTGCAATAACAATTACAAAATCGAGGTTGTCTGTACATCTCGGTGCTTGCTGCAGGTAGGCGTAGTCTCCAAGGACAAAAGTTTCGTTTGTGAATCTCTTGCCGAACACAGACGTGGGAAAACACCTGCTTCTTCTGTGGTGTTGCTGAGAAAGTGACTCGATCTGCTCGATCAACTGAAAATGTGGTTGCACTGAGCGATTGTCAACACTTGAGAAACTCTTCTGCATGAATGTGAAGCAAGAACTTGGCGTTCAGCTTATTTTTTTTTTTAATTGCACCCCACTTTGCATGTGGTTCCACCTCTGCAATTCAACATGTGTGTCTCTCTTTTTCGCAGCTGACTCTACTACCAAACATGACCACAGCCAATCAGTGGATGCTGAAGCTGCGAGCCAACGAAGCAGTACACCACATCATGACCTTCGATCCCAACGACAGCAACTTTCTTTATGTCATGACCTCTCATCATGTAAGGATATACTTGCAGGCATATCAGCACGTAGCGTGACCATAATAACCACAATAAGACCACGTGGTGACATCCTGTACATCCTCCTTAACTTCACTTAACAGAACACTACCATTTTTGTGGTTAAGGCAGACATGCATGCAGACCTACATTAAGCTTTCAGAGCTGCATTTCAAAGCCAATTTGTTTGATAACAGTTGGGCTTAGGGCGGGATATGGCTGCACCTCTGGCCTTTATGGTTTCTGCACAGTGACAGTGCATCAGGTTGTTAGCTGTCTGTGCTGCTATTAAATCTCTGTGCTTCCTGTCACGGAAGCCAAGTTTGATATGCACACAGAAAATACACTACAGCTCCTTTTTAGACTCTGACAAAACTGCTGCATGACATTTTTTAGGTAACATTTGCCGTGACATTGTTAAGATTTAAATTAAATTTGGCACTATTATTGGCTGGCATTTTTTTTAGCTGTAACCTTTAAACAGATTTACATTCTGAGACCGGCATTCGCTTCCTAGGTTCAAACTGCCTATCTGTGTTTACCTACAGCGTATTCTTATTTGTTTGCACTGCAAATAGACAAAGCAGCAAAAAAAGAAGAAAAAAAGATTGTTGGTAGCCTCAAGAAACTTAAGGAGATGTACACCGCACGTAGGAGTTTACAAATGTGTAATTACATTTTCTGAGATTGTTTTATCTGCTTGATTGTAAGCGGATGTCGGTGAAATATATCTGCATTTGGAAAACGACAAGATCAAATGTCTTTGTAGGAGTTATTTAGGAAAGACTGTCTGCAGTTATTGTACATTAATAAACACTTTCGATGTCATGATGTGTTTACTGCAAGACTACATGACATTTATTCATTTCTTTCTGCTGTCAATAAGTGCTGAATGAAGGCATGCAAAAGTTATGTGTGAGCCTGTAAGCTGGTTTTCATTATGGGCTTATTATATTATATTCATATTTCGTCTGGGTGGTAGTTTAAATCCTAGAGACTCAAAATTGCAGTGATACTCTTACACTGTAGCAGATTATCAAAATTCTCGAGGAGGATCCTTCTTAAGTTCTCTTAACAGCCGTCAGCATCTTGGTAACAAAATCGCTTGTTTTCCACTTTTTGGCCGCCCTTGAAGATGATTGTGCGCTCATGTTTGCTTCTGTGCATTGATGTGCAGATGCTGAGAGTAAAAGTGGCAGATTGTGATCAGTGGAAGAGCTGCAGTGACTGTTTGGGAGCAGGTGACGCCCATTGTGGTTGGTGCACGCTGGAGAATAGGTAAGAACCACAGCACGTACACACATGCACGTACACACACAAACACACAAAGACGCAGTCTCTCCTTCTGTTTCTTCAACTGTCATCCTCAGACTTGTTTGTCTGACCCTCCCAGCCTCTCCTTTGGTGCCAGTTAAGCATAATTCAATCAAATTATCAGACGCTTGGTATCGCGCACACACATGCCACATGCTTTTTGACGTAAATCAAAAATCTCTGCTTTTAAAAAGAGGTCAGCTGTTTATATGAAAGGCGCATCGATTCCAGAATAGACTGATGGCACAGAGCAATAACGATCGTTGGTCGTTTTATTACTTGAAGCATTTGCATGAATCAAACCCACTGAGGCTTGTTTGCCTATTTTCGTCATTCTCGTTCTCAGTTTCAAAATGTCGCCCAGCTGAATGAGCAGTGGCAGAAACCGAGTGTGTTTTGGGGTTGGAAGAGTGTTGTTGGATTGAGCAGAATTGATTTGCTTTTCATTAGGCCGCAGACTCGAGAGTAACATCATTGTTTGGAGCGCTCCCCTGGTTCTTTAGTTGTTTGGGGAGGGAGTGACAGGCTGGGAGCGCCCAGCGAGGAGTGACTTGGCTGAAGTGTAACTGTGAGCGAGTGAGAGTACACTGTGATTAATGTGGCTCTGTCAGGACTGGCTCTCTGGCCGTGCATTCACTGGCTTTCGGGGAGAATATGTGTTGTGTCGAGCTGTGTTTGTTTGCGGGTTGTTTGTCTGCGTGCGAGTTGCTTGGTGATTAAAGCAGATCAGACGAGATAGCGAATTTTGTGATGAGCTGTGCCGTGGCTCTGGAGGCTCTTGCATGGCCAGGGGCCATTCAGAGCTGGAAGAGTGGAACTGATGAGTGTTATGTGTTTATGTGTATGTGGTCAGACTGTCTCACTGTCATCTCCCCGTCTCCTCTCCTTATTTATCTATCTGTCGTCTCTTTATCCCAGTCCCTTTCTCGCTTCGCTGCATTTTTTTTACCCTTGTGATTCTCGCTGTCTTCTGCTTGGGTTTTTTTTTCCCTTTTCCTGCCCTCGTATTTTCCAGTAGCTTTGAGAATTTAGCCATCCCTCTCTAAACCTCCCTCTAGTCCTTGTCTTCTCCTCTCCCAGTGCCCTTGTCCTCCTCTCTATCCCTCTACAAAGGAGCGTTGATTGTGATGATGGTGGTGGGAGGGAGAGCGCACACTGGTTCTTTTGACAAGGAAATGTCAAAGTGTGTAAGCCTGTGTGTAAGTGTCAGCGTGAGTGTGTGACGCTGTCTGGCTAACGGAGACCAGGGAGCTGATGTCATGAGTGTGTGCGTGTTTTTGATGCACTGTTTGGCCAGTCATACTGGCCGCTGGGTTGGCACTGTGGCCCCAGAGCCCAGGGGATCAGGGGGTTGATGTGTGGGGGTGGATGGTTTCCTCTATCACCTCACTGTCTCATTCAACTACAGACACTGAGGACGGTGGGGGGAGTCAAGATCTCACAATCTGTGAAGCCACCCCTGTCTCTGTGGGTGCCTGCTCGATTTTATGCATGGCGCTGACGTCTCTCTGCACGTCCGCGTGTAGAGTGAGCATGAAAACATATCTGTTCGCTTGTTGGATGCTCCATTGTTGTCTGAAGAAGAAAGCTAGTTCCTCCACCAGAGATAAAGCTCGGTCCTTGATCACTCTTTTCATGCTGGTGCTGGTCTAATCTGCCACATGTCACAAGAAAGCACTTAAATATCTTTATTTGAATCAAATTATGCATCACACGCAGTCTTTGCTGTTCACAAATTATCATGCTTATCTGCATGTGCTTATCTCACAGCGACTTTTGTGTGTCTGCCTGTATGTGTTTGTGTCTGTTTGTGCATTTAGAAGCTCATATGTTCTCCTGCTGTTTAACAGTCTCACTGACGTTCAGACACTTAGGAGGTGATGAGTTTTCTCAGGTCATATTTTAGCTGCATATGTTGGCTCTGTTTATTTTAAGGAGCTGTTTGAAAAGCTTTTAAAGTCAGCGGGCTGCAGTGGGGCTGATGATGAGTGCGTACGTGTGTACCTGTTGTATGTTTATTTGGTCTTCCAGACTGTTAGAGAAAAGAAAAGTACTTTGAATTAATTTCTTCTCACTGCTGCTCTTGATCCAGTAGGTGTTTGAATTAGCAGGTTATGTACTGTTTGCATCCATTTTAAGAAAGAATAAAAAGATACGATCTGAGCAACTTGGTGCATTTTATAAGCCAATTGTTTCAGCTCCCACGCTGCTTTGCTGATGATCACTTGAGACTGCGTGTCTGTAAGTTTCCTGGATGCGTGCTTCATTTCATACCAACTGGTATTTATGAGCTGTTCGGTACTTAAAGATACAATCTTGAGTTTACTGGATAAAATAAACAAGGAAGACGCCAGATGTGATCTTAGACAGGGAAGAGGATGAAGAACTAACTTATCAGCTAAGATGAACAAGTTTGCTTAGAAAAATGAATCCATAAAAGATTGGTACAATGCACAGATGTGGTCTTATAGGTCTCATAACCAGGTAAATATAATCTCAAATAACAACACGGGATACGTCACACGGTGTCACTTTTTATTTAACAAAAACTAAAAGAAATGCAGAAGCAGTGTGTGAAAAATAAATGCACTTAAATATACTGGAAGTAATTCTTTTTGGTGTGACTTAATCACTCTGTCATATTGTTGTGGAGGAATTCTGGCCCACTCCTCTTTACATCGTTGCTTCAGTTCATTGAGGTTCTTTCATCAGTGCGCAGCTTTCATGAGGTCTGGATTGCAACACCTCGATTCTTTTCTTTTTCAGCCGTTCTGTTGTAGATTTGCTGCTGTGCTCGGGATCATTGTCCTGGTGCGTGACCTAATTTGGGCCAAGTTTTAGCTGTCAAACAGGTGGCCTCACTTTTGACTCTATAATACTTTGGTATGCAGAGGAGTTCATGGTTGACTTAATGACTGCAAAGTGCCCAGGTCATGTAGCTGCAAAAGAAATCATCACCCCTCCACCACCGTGCTTGACAGCTGGTATGAGGTGTTTTTGCTGATATCCTGTGTTTGGTTTTCTCCATATGTGGCACCGTCCGCTGTTATGGCCAAACATTGATCTAACCCTTCCCAGACTGATAAGCAACAGCAGTTGCTTATTTAAGGACATTGTTTTCCTCCTTGGCATTGGCAACAGAGTGCTTCACACCAGTAAATTGCCAAAACTTTTGCTTTTATAGAGGTGCTCACGCTTGCTGATGATCAGTTAATCAAGTGTATTTGATTAGCAGCAACTGCTCCCTACCCTCTGAATTCCTGTGAAGGCAGTGATGGTGTACTTTTCACACACCATTTCTGCATTTTGTCTGAATTTTTATTCAATAAATAAAGACATGGTGTAATATGTGATGTGTTGTTGTTCAGGATGGAGTTTCATCTTATCGTGACTACATCTGCTAATCAGTTTGAAGCAGCAGACAAATAAAGAGCTAAAATTAGCTGTCTCAGTCAAAATGAATTCTACACAACCCAAGCAATCAAACAAAATCCAAACATTGGTTTCATACAGTCAATATAATTGGTGAAATTATCCGTAAGCATTTTATTTTAATTGCTGAAGTCAGGCATTTTAAAATGGAAATCTCTGGGGATTGATTCGCTTTGAGAGCCAGCCTCAAGTGGCTACTGATGGAAATGCACAAGAGGCACTCAAGCCTCGGATTCATTTTTCAGCCCTGGAGGTTTGCACTTGATAATGACCCAAATGGAAGTTGTTTTATTTCATAATCTCAACATATATGAATGATTACTGGCAACTATAGGTTTGTAATAATAATTTCAAAGACATGATGGGAGCATCACACCTCAGTACCTTTGGAGTTCTGACTGAAGAGAGTATTGACTATTGAGTAAAATGCTATCATGCTAACATTTCCACAGTGACTTGCTTATATTTGGCAAGTCACTGATGTTAATAGTGTTTACTATAAGAGATCATAATGTTTACAAGTATATACCTAAAAAACATAAACCCTGAAAAACTGTGTTTTATATGTGTGTTATGAATGTGTGTTATTAAGAGTCCTTATCTGAGGACATAATTGTCAGAATATTTGATACTAGACCAAATTCATGAACTGAAAAACAGAGAAGTGTTTATTTTCCTTAAAGGAAGTTGTAAAACAGATCACAACTATATTTGTATGAGGTACTTTTATAATGAAACTGTCTATCACTGTCTGTAATTAGAATCTGAAACCCTGAAATACATTGTTTTGTGAAAGTGTGTGAGTTTGTCTGTCTGTGTGTGTGTGGGGGGGTGTGGGGGGGCTCTCTGGCTTGTAAAGCCCTTTATTTCTATTTTTAGTTGAGCAGCTGACCTCAGGCCCCTCTGAGTCCCTCTGTGCCGCTGGGACTGAGAATGTGGACACTGGCTTTCTCGGACACAAACACTCACGCTTACAGCCGCGCAGGCACAGAAAGACACACTTTATTTTAAAACAACTGTGAAAGTGTGGAAAGGAAGTGGGACGTGCCAAACTCATTATGTGCCGTGTTAGGACATTGCTAGATGGGGCCTCTTCTTTTTCTCCTTACTCTGAGGTCACTTTGTCCTTTCAGTCTGCACTGCAGATGAACTGAGCTCTGTGCCAGTGGTGAAGTTCATTAGTGAAGCAGAAGTCAGGGTGTGAGGCCACCTTGCTTGTTGAGTGCCCTTTTACAGTTCTTATGTCCCAGACGTTCATTATACTCGCAGATTGCGCACATACACACGACTGTATGTATGGTACTGCTTACCATGTGTCCAGCATTCATATTCCTAGATGCACTGTTGGTCCAAACAGACTAAGAATCAGACTGGTAGTTTTGTCATTCTGCTATCTGTAACTGTGCCTGTGGGATGGGTTACCATAGCAATGCATATGACCTAAGGTCAAATAGTCTCTTGTGTCGAGCCAGCCAAACTGACAGCCAAAGTCTGAATGTGACATTAGGAGACCAGAGCACCTCATAAATCTGCAGCAAGCAGACCATGAAACCCAGTGGAGAGAATTCGTCAACTCCAGGAATGAAATGAAAACACAAACTCACCTCACAAAGAATATAAAGTTGACCTTGAACAGGGGTGTCAAACGTGGTTTCATCAAGGGTCACAATCGGTAATGAGAATCACTTTAACAGTCATACATGGTTTATTTATATGCAGTTTTTAATCAAAAATGCATGTCTCATATAGTCCTCACGCCTAAAATTTGAAAAGCCCTCAGCCAGCCAGTTTAAAAGTTGTTTGACCTTCATAGCATTTAGTCAAGCAAAATTATTCTGTTCCTTGTGCAGTTCTACAAGGCTACCATATAACCTATTCACAAGAACCAATTTCACAGACCCGAATCAAAATGATGACGCAAACGCCTCATAGCCAGGCTTCTCTTTACCCTCGAAGTTTCTCTGTAGGTAGGACCCAAATATAGACCAGAGGCATTCTGAGCCTACAAAAGACGAGCTTTATTGAAAGATGACAACAACTAACAGAAATGAGTTGACTTCTGCAGGGCACTGACCAAAAGAATCATGGATCTAGTAGAACACAAAGACTTTGGGGAGCAACAGTGGGACAAATAAAAGGGGAGCATAGTCATGTGCGTGCATGACTATTTGCACGCACAGCTGACTGGACGCAGGTGAAACTCCCGAGGGCGTGGTGGGTAGTCACAAAGAAGGGAAACCAAATGCAGGTGCAGACAGGACAAAAGGAGAAACAACCATCAGAAGTAGGAAGATAAAGACACATAGAAAAGCCACTGAACTGAAACTACAACAAAAAGCACAGTACCATGACACCTACTGTTCAGGGCAACATTTTTTGAGAACCTAAAGTGATGTGCAGGCCGAATAAATTTTTTTTAAAAAAGGGACCAGATTAGACTTGTAGGCGTTGAGTTTGACACATACGACCTTGAAGTTCTGGATTCACAAACCCATATGGCTGTCTATGGTCTAGATTACCAGCTGCAGGAATGATAAGCAGTTACTTTATCATAATCTGATACTGGACGAGCAAAGCAACGTGTGCATGACCTTGAAGTTTAGGCCATACAGAACATGTTGAATCTCTTCTTCCTGTAATCTAATCTCAACAGATTCAACATGAAAATGTAACACACATGATGTAGCAGATATGATGTTCATTTTGTTTCTTTCTGTCCAGATGTACCATCCAGAAGGAGTGCGCTCAGGAGCTGCTGGCTCGTTCTTGGATCAGCATGGGTGAAGGCCCCCAACAGTGTCCTTCCATGACCCTGACACCCGCAGAGATTAGCATCTCGGCAGACATCAAGGTGCTGTGAACTCGTTGTATGTTATTGTTACCGTCACATGCTTTTCACAAGTCAGACAAGCACGGCTGTTGATCTTCACAAAGTTATGGCTGCAATGGGGACAGTTTATTTAAAGCTGATGTCTCATGACCACCTTTATAATCTGACACCTCTCACCATTACAGCACAGACTATTATTATTACTCAGCTAATAAAATAAAGTGCCAGTGTCGTGTGCTACTGCAGCTTCTTCCACCATCACAACTTCCTGCTTACAGCGATGCATACGTTTATGTAACGCCAGCATTCATCTGCTTTTTTCCAGCTTTTAAAAAATGTTGCTGTCCATGTTCTCTCTTCAACACTTTCATAGCTGCGCTCTCAACTCTGAGCCATATGGAAGCTCTTTTATGTTGAACGGAACAACACACAGCTGACGCACAGAAATATTTGGTAGTCGATTGTGCGACTGCTTTTGAACCTTTGATATATGACTACTGTGTTTGAAAAGCCCTCGTAGTTCTTTCAGCACAGACTAAAATCAAAGCTGAGACTTGGCAATATCTGATCACTGTTTGAATCAAAACTGAATGTTTTGAAGTACAGAGCCTGAAAAATTAAAAAAAATCTGTCTAAATTCTGGAAACCTATATAAGCTAGAAAGATATAAGCTAGAAAATGTCTTGGACTGAATACATGAGTTGATCTGATGGACTATGATACGGAAATGTTACTGTAACCCCAGTCCACTGTTTTACTGGGTTTTTGAAAAATTCAACAAGTCAAATGTCAAAAATCTAAAGTGCATCTATATTCTGTATATATACATTAGTGCTCATGGTTGCAGGAAGTTATCGGTGCAAATTTCTCCTTAATGTTTTCTACTGACCCAGCAAAGAAATTGAAACAAGAACTTTGCCAGGTGTCTCAACAATGTTGGAATGACATCCTCCATTGGTTTTATTATGGATAAGAGGCTGGAGTACAGAGTTATAGGCTAAGGCTAGTCTGGTACTCTCAGCTATTCCTTTATTTCCCAAGTGGTCGTCGCAGCAGATGGACACGCATATTTGATTTAGCACAGTTTTTATGCCGGATGCCCTCCCTCATGTAACCCTCCCATTTGTCTGGACTAGGGACCCCCATGAAGACTACACTAGCTTGTGACCCCCTGAGGCCGGGTTTGTCCCTCCTCCCGATCAGCTAAAGGCTTTTAGCAGCACTCAAAGACTGTATAGGTGCTAGCAGGTGTATATTAGTTTATGCCAGAACTACCCTAAATTACCAGTACTGGTAATTACCCAAATCATTTTCTATGTTTCTGTAGTGGTTAATACACCAGTACATGCAAGCTCTTTAAATGAAATGATAATTTTAATTCCAAAATATAATTATTGTTATTACCCATGAATTACTTTTTCTTAAGCAGATGATTATTTTTTGATTAACAAACCAAACTGCGGGGATTTTCTAGTTTTACTGATCGGAAAAATTAGATTTAGTGGTTGAACGTTATGCTGATTAATTTATGACTTCACATACAAATCCAGTGTACTGGCTCAAATCTGACTATGACAGATGATATCATTTTCTTTTTTGCCTAATAAATAACAATATTATTTTTAGTTTTAACAACTTTTTTTCACAGATTTCTAAAATATTTGTGTTTTCATGTGTTTATAACAGAGGTAATTAGTGCTAAATGGTATTTTATGTAACAAAATTAGGGGAAAAACTTCTTGAATTGATCATAACCTAGAAGCAACATATTTATTCTAGTAACTCCATTATAAATGCTCCAAAAAAGGTATCAACATCATCAAAATGGCAAAGAGGTCCAGTTCAGTGACATCTGTTAGCAGAGGAGACAAGCTTCATTTAAAAGACTGTATAGGAGCAAAACAAAGACACAGATACCTGGTAATTAGTGCTAATCAACACACTAATAAAGCACTAGAGTTTCACGCTCAAAAAACTGAAGCACTGATTTCTTTGCTGATCTGCACAGGCAGCCATAATATTTGTCAGATTTCATTAGCGATGGTTCAAAATGCACCAGCACCACATCGATTATTTATTTTTATATTTAGCTGTAACTAAAATGGGTGAAATGAAATGCCGATTAATAGTAAATAGTGTTTTGCTGCTGTGCAGACAGAAAAATATGTTTTATCAGTTATTTAAATAGTAATTTGCAGTGACTTTCCAATGTCAGCTTACTCTATAGTACTTGTACACTGTATTCGGGCATGTTTCCAATCACCTTTACCTTTACCAGTGTCTGTTGTACTAATGTAAAACACACATTTAACTCAACTTTCAAGTATACCTGAGAGCTAGTCAGGCTTCATTAGTGCCTTTTTTGCATTAATGATGAGCTTACCCATCAAAATCTTCACCCGTAGCTTTGCAGGTGTTTGTAAGTGGTATTTCATGGACCACTACTTTAATCAGACTTGGCAGGATAATATATCCTGGTTAAAAGAGTGACTGCGTCACCTGCTTATGGGGTATAGCTTCCAAACTGTTGTTTTCAGTGATTCTTAACAGTCATTATATCGCGTAACAAAAGATAACAATGTGATAATTAGCTCAGGGAAATTTGACACCTCAGATATAGTTGACCTTTAATTACAGATCATAATTGGACTTGACTCGGAGACGACAGGTCATTAATTGGTTCATTAATTGTGGATATTTGCTTGTAATGAGGGTCAGTGTGGCTGGTCCACCAGCTGCCGCAGCCAAAGGCATCCTTCACCAACAGGAAACTCCGCTCAAGGTTGTCTCCCCAAAAGCAGGAAGCAGCAGGCAGGAAGTCAGGGCCTTAGGCAGGAAATGATCAATTCCACTAAACAATGGAGAAGATTTTTAAGACATGTAAGCACATGCCGCCGGCTGCTTCAGTTCCTACCTGCTGGGCTGCAGAATATGTCATCTTGCTCCTTCCTCTCTGCTTAACAATCCTTGCCTGCTCCCACCATCCCGCCCTTAGTTTTCTCACATTGAAATCATTTAGCTGAAATTCAGTCATGTCAGTGAGGTGTTATGTTTCTCATTATACGTCTGTCATACTTCATCACATACCCAGATTTAGATGTGAATGTAGCACTGTGCCATCTGTTTCTTCATTGCACATTAGTTTCTTTATTTTTCTGCTTAAACTCTTGAACAAAGTTGAAGTAATGCCAACACCATTCGCTCTCTGTTAAGGAGTATTGGAGTCGGTGTTTGTGCGTTCGGGGGATTCAGGTTTCTAATTAATTTTGATGAAGACGAGCAGGTATTTATATTGCTATATGTGTTCTTGCCGCAGGATGTTGGCATCTTGATAAACGGCAGCGTTCCTGATCTGATTGGCTCCCGGGTGGAGTGTGAATACGAGCCGGGGGTTTCTACAGTCGCCACGGTGCACCTGGACTCCGGTCCCTCTCAGATCCAAACCTGCCCTCTCCTCGCTCGAAAACGCTATCAACCAATCCTCCCTGGCAAAGGTGAGACTGCAAACAGGCAACCATTTGGCTTTTTTTTTGCTAAGCTGCCAGCCATGTTTTCCACACATTTCAAGGACAGTTATGGTATTTGATTCATTTTTTATATGAACAAATCCAATTTCCCCTTTCATCTCTTCAAAAAGCAGCAAAGTCGGTGTAACGTCAGGATGTGCTATTGTCTAGTTTGTGTTATGAGGGCGATATCATCTTCAGCGGTTGTCACATACGCTGTTGTGTACATTCTTTTGTTTCTTCAGATCACCTGACGGTTTCTGTGGCGATAAAAGTAAATGGCACATCTGTGGTATCTGGGAGCTTCATCATCTATGACTGCGAGAGGACTGGAAGAATACATCCGAAGACACCGTGAGTCACACTTTTAATATCACTTTGGTTTATCTCAAATTCTTGATTTAACCAGTTGGTGATGTGTTCACACGCAGTCACATTTACATTGATGTAGTGGTGCAATTTACATTTTCTCAAGTACTGTACAATTTTCAGGAATTATAGTTTATACTACTTTATATTTATTCCTCCACTACATTCTTTATGCAACCCTTTGCATTTCAACTTTCACCAGATTTAGACACAAAATACTAGCATGATTAGGGTTTTTCATGTAAATTAAACGTGCTATGTTAGTGCATTGTTAAGGAGAAAATCAGTGTCTCCATGTCCTTATGACTTACAAAAAAGCTGCTTACTTGTGATCACTCTTGCTATTTCACATACTATTATCTATTTAAATAAGTATCTGGATATGAATATTGAGCATCTGCATTTGGAGGACATGATTATTGGGACCTCGGGCTATAGGTTCTGTTTGCTGTCCGTATTGATCAGTCATGTTTGATCAGGCAGCTAAACAGTTCATTTAACCTCCCGAGCCTCCTCATCCTCACATGTTGAAATTTTATTTGAGTTTTTCTACATCTAATACTTAATACTACTTCATACTACTTTTTTTTTAAAATTACTTCCAATCAAAGATTATGCTTATGTTTTTCAGGTTCAACTTATTAGGTCTGCTATACCTTGGAGAAATAAAAATTCCATCCAAAATAAAATTTTGGCTTGCAGGATGTTGTGGCGTAATTTGCAATCTTGAAACCATGAACTATCATGTGACGATGATAAATCATTTTTATTAACTTTTGAACTGTGCAAAAGTTTTAAACTAACCCTCATTTCTTTTAAGGAAAGTGAAAAATAGGGTTATTGAAACATGTGCAAGCATACATGGAAATACAGTTTATAAGAAAAAAATAGAGTGTTAATAATTCTTGAAAGTCAGTAGTGGGTACGACCACCTGGACTCTCTTAGGCAAGCTTTCTTGTAATTTCTTCAAGTAGTTCTCCAGGCTTCTCGCAGGACATTCAAAGATCTTCTTTCAGCGTTGGCTGTCTTTTGTTTCGTTCTCTGTCAAAATGATCCCACAGGGCTTCATATTGCTTTGTGTTGAGTTTGAGGTAGATATGCCAAGGTTTTGGGTAATAGCTCTGACGGTACAAAAATACTATTTTATGCCTGTCAAATTGTGTTATCTTTGGCATTTTTCACAGACGAAACTAAAAAAAAATGGGAGCAAATTGTGTTTTGCAACAGGCTGTTAGTAACAAAGTGCTTAAAGATACAATTACCTGGTCACTAAATTGACTCCCTGGAAGCAAAATATGAAAAAATGAGGGGTAGCTCATTTTGCACAGCAACGTGCAGTCTCAAAAAATGAACCATGCACAGGTTCTGTGTCCAGTAGCTCAGATATCTGTAAGTTGTTAGCAGTTCCACCAAAGAGTTATTGATGTTTTTTAAGATAACTGTTTGCTCATTTAAATTATTCAGTGTTTTACAAAAAAAGTCAAACACGTGAATAGTTCTCTTCTTCTTTGATACCAAATTATGTGTTACTTAGCTCTCACGAGCTCTCAGACAAGACTGCTGAACCGTATAAACAGCTGAAACTAAGTTCACCTGGAAGGTAGAATAATAAAATGCTATTAGGCTCTGATGCATCAGTAATGGTCTAATAATGAAGCAGCTTAATAGTGTGCCACTCACAGGGGACACATTTCTCCATTATGAGGTCTTTGACTTAATTTTGCTCATAATATTTCTTTAATTTGCACAATTATTGCATTAAATGAGATCCTTTGAGTAACAGAGTATTATTACTTTATATTGATGCTTTTACTTAAATAGTGTATCGGCTGCTTCAATATGCAATACATTTCCTCAAAACAAACCTTTAATGTTAAATAAATCCCAGTGAAATACAATTATAGTGATCTCACAACAGGAAATGCTAGCCACCTTCCATCCCCAGCCACTCCCTCTCATGTTTTTCCCCTGTTCTCTGTTTAGGCCTCAATACTCTTGACGTGTCTTCAAAGGCTTATTGTGTGTTTCGCTTGCTCCAGGTTTCCCAGTACAGGATCAAATGTGGGATTAATATGCTGTAAACATTAATCCAAAGGAAATTAGATATGTGTGTCTGGCAGATCATGTCAGTGTTTGTTTATGTGAAAGACTGTGACTTGTATGGCCCGGTTACTGGGAGGGTTTACTCATATCTGGAAGCAATCCAGCTGGCTTCCTCCTGCATGTTGGACCATGTCAGAGGATCCGCTCTATCTGATGGGCAGATCTCAGGTTTAGAGGGGCATCTGTGTGTGTGCGTGTTTGTCTGATTCCCGGAGATTGAAAAGGCATTTGATTTGTCCCTTTTGTTCACTTTTTGAAAGCAGTTTCGAGGTGTGAACGCTGCAGTTGCAGGTACATGTGTGCAAGACTGCACCCAATATGTGCGCGCGGCCTCGGTGCTCGGTGAGGTCCAGGAGTGTGAAATTAGATGGTGGTTTGTTGAAGGTGATAATGAGCAAAGTGCCATTCTCACAGGATGAGCATTCTGCTGTAATGTGCGGAACTGCTATACTCTATCTGATTTTAATCACTGCATGCTGTTTTGTTAATAATCCCTAAAGAGCCACTCATTCTCAGGGAAACCGGATAGTAGAGGGTCTTTGTTTTACGCTTTATGAAAAAAGCCATCACTCAGGTTTTTCTTATGTTATTAGATACTGACATCTGAACGTCTGTGCAAACCATCAGTGTCACGCAAGCACCATTAAAAGTGATTTGCTGCAAAACTTATTCTCATATTAGAAAATCTGTCCTGTGCTGTGTCATGCTACTCCGGTGTGGAAGCAAAATTACATTTCTGCAAGGTGTCAGTGGAGGGTATTTTATTCCAATTCATTATTAATACACTATGCAAAACAAAGTGAGACAATATCCCCTGTGGCATTCTGGCTCTTTGTGGTAATGCCAGACTGATGTGATCAAAAATAAACTGATTCTTAGTGCTGCAAAGAGCTAATTATCTGCCAATCTGCTAATTGTTTTCTTGAATAATCAATTACTGATTTGGTTAATGAAGCGCAGAAGCGTGAGTAAGTAAACTTTATTTGTGTTGCACTTTTTGAGACAAAAAACAGACACATGGTGCTTCACAGAAGTGTCAATAAAAACCGATGAACACTATAAAGCACAAGCTTTACAACCCAAACGCTGATCTAAACAGATGAGCTGCCTTTAAAAGAAACCACAGAGTCAAGTGGCACCGTCTTCCCTTTGCATTTGCAAAAAATTCAAGGAATTATAAAAGTTGCCGTAGTAAAAGGCAAAAACAACACCATATCTGAACTATTAAGAAGCAGGAACCTGTTGATGTTAGATTGTTTTGACAGAACAGTAATTTAAGGGATTAATCATTTACCAAAATAGCCGCCCAATAATTTTCTCTTGATGAACATTTCAATCTAATTAATTGAGTTTTTGTTTCAGGTTTAGCAAGTTCAATGAATTAGTGGCCATATTTATTATTATAAGCTTTAATTGTCTTTGTTCAAAACATAACACTGTTTAGCTGGGAGCGAGAAAAAAATCAGAATAAAGGCGAAGGAAACAGAGGCACATCTGCCAAACATTTTACATCGTCTTCAGTCAGTAATCAAAATATATTAAATAGTAAAAAAACACCTCAAAAAACAGATTTAACCCTGGATAGCGTAACCACAAAACAAATGCTAGGCTTTCTTTTCATATTCATGATAAGTGGTAGGTGGTTAAATAGTATTGATGCATTTTTATTACTCTGTACAAGGCTGAGACTGTAGGAGCCGTACAAGAAATCCATTAGTTAGTGGGTGTAATTTAAGCCCGGTACCTTGCATGATTTGCATTCCCATTTCTTTCTCCCTAGTCTGTCCCAACTCTTTGGTACTCTTCCTCCTTAATATAATCTCTTATCAGAAGGATGCAAAAAAAAATCATAGTAAACCAATCTCATCTGAGGTCGTGAGTGTACCGCAGTGACAGCTGTCCTTGAAAGACTGCCAGTTTTGAGCTCCAGTGTGTAAAGCCTGGATCTAAAACACATGCTAGAAAGTCAGGCTTAATAGCATATATGTGACAAGAAATATTTAGCCAACGCTTGCAATAAAGAGTATTACTGAAAGTATAAAATCACTTGTGCAATACCGTCTGTGGTTTATAAAGTACGCAAAAACACAGCTGGTGATGTTATACTTCCTCTTAAATTTTCAGCACAAAGCATGTGTTGCAACCACGCCAAAACCTGCCAAACACATGACAGTGTCTAAATAAATGTATTATTAAGTTGCATGCAGGGTAATGTAGCAGAGCTAGAGCTTGACCCATGCTAGTCCCCTAAATTTAGAATATTAGAATAACTGGTGACCACAAAACATTAAATAAACATGATCTAATGAATCAAGTTAAACTTCTTCAGGGAAAACATTAGCCATTTATCTCTTAAACAGAAAACCACTAGTATATTAGTAAGGTAAATATAGAAAGCATTTTATGTTTTATATTATTATTTTGACTTTAGCTTTAAGAGGCCTTTATTATGAGATTGACGAGTTGACTTAGTTTGCTTATTTTAAAGAGTGTGTGGTTGCGTGCGTGTCAGCGCCCGAATGTTTTTAGACAGTTTTTCCTCGACACTTTCAAAATGGTCACCGGGCAAAGTGTTAATGACAGCCAGACCAGGCATTCCAGTCTCACCACACAGCCCAGAAGGACAAACACCTATCGTGCTCTCTCGCTCTCATTGTCTCTCAGCCACGCTCTCACTCTCAAACACACACTCTCCTGCTGCTGTATTTGCTTTTTGTGTCTCAAGTTTTGGGCATGTCTCTTTCTTGCTTCTCTTTTTTTTCTCTCTCTGTCTCTCTTGCCATTTGCTCCCCCCTCGCCCCCCTTTCTCTATCGTCCCCCCTGAAACTGATCTTTTCTTTCAAACGTATTTCTCTTTGACAGAGATGTGATTGAGGATGTGTGTTTAACCGCTGTGTCCACTGAGGCCCTGAGAGCGCAAGCCTCACTCTTTATTTGTGTGTGTGGTCATTATGAGTTGGGGAGGGCAGTTTCACAGGGTATTTACTGTCAGTGTTAGATGAAGCGGAGAGAGTGTGTGTATGTGAACAATCCTTGTGTGTCAGTCTTAGTGTGTGTGTGTGTGTGTGGTGGTTTATAGGTGTTTTAGTAGGACAGAAAGGGAGTCAGGGAAAACAGAAACTGTGCAGCTGATAAGAGCCTTGAGGGGTCCGTCTGCTTTTAATCAGAACACACACGTCTCAATTACATATCTACATCCTCTTGCACCCACTTCACTCCGCCCAATCTAGAAACTCCCTTAGAGTGCTGTTATCACTGGAGGCACTATCATTCCTAGTGTGGGACATCTGTCTCTTCCCAGAGGCAGCACAGTGACTCACACGTTACTCATGCTCATAATGTGCAGTGGA
>NC_052961.1:14221401-14316729 GCF_013358895.1 Oreochromis aureus | reverse complement strand
GTTAGCTATAATGTAAAATTATTAAAATTGGAAATCACACATACAAGACCAGTTTTACATAAAAATGTGATAGTAATGTAGCAAATATTTATGCCACATCACATTCAGTGATAACTGTTTGTGGTACAGACACGCACACAGACAGCGTTGCAGGTAAGTGTTCGCTATTTTACAGTAAAAGTGTTTTTCGCTTAGGTGCGTCCCCAGCTTTTCAGCTGCTTTGTCTCCAGCTCCACTCTCCCTCGGGTCCCAGTGTCTTACAATAAAGTGGAAAGGTTTGATTGTTATATTGCTCCCAGCCTAGCCTCCCTGGCACTGCTCTCCAAACCCACTGCACCACCTATCCTGCAGACCACACCCTGCCACACTGTCATTTTAAGGTGGACAAAGAAATTTCTGAAAACAATATAAAAAGTAAGTTAACCAAACCTGCGTGAGGGTTACAGACAATAATAACAAATACTTGCAAGGAGTTTGGATAAAATAAACCTTTAATGAAAAATTTCTACCGGTGTAATCTTACTTCAGTGAGTCAATACAAGACACTCATAAAGAGGAAAACATGGTTTGTAGTGTCAGAAGTCCCACATGCCAAAGATATCTGGCATTACAGTCTGTCAAAATGGCAGTTAACAAGGCAGCGCATCATTTGTGCCTTCTATCCCATTGGTTGCTCTCCCAGAGACTGTTGCTAAGGTACTGACCTGTGATTTAGACTCTAGTAAATCTTTCCACCCTCTGAGGTCAGTCTGCTCCTGCAGCAATGACTCTTCCTTTCTTCTGTATCTGCCCTTCAGGCCCAATCTCATATCCAGGTCTCTTCCTTCTGGTCCGCTCAGAGTCTGGAGACAAAGCTCTGTTAGACTTTTCAGGGCATGCATTATGATTAATTCTATTACCATAAGTGAAAAATAGATATTGAAATATCTAAGTGTGATAGATGACAGCTTGGTTGAACTATGAGGCGCCTGAAAGTGACAGGCACCCTTGCATACCTTCCTTCATTTTCCTCTCAGGCAAATTCCTCTTCCTCTGTCTCTTCTTCAAAATTTCCCAACTCTTCTCTTGTGTGTGTGTGTTTTTTTAAATGTTTTTCTTTAGCAAAAGACAAGCATAATCTCTTGCTCTGAAGTTTTCTACTGTTATTTTTTTTCTGACCTTTAAGTTTAACCAAATAATCCTGCTATGCTCAACCTGTGTCAATGCATTCGCCCACTGGTCAAATCCTTTTGTCTCTTAATATGATCCAAATTTTCTGTAAATGGTTAGTTATGATACCCTGGATAATTGCTGTAATAGAGATGCTGACAAATAGTGCAATCGACAATCATACATCTTTCAGTGTTACAGGTAATCACTTAGCAAGCTGACCAATCCCTCTAGTCCCTCTTCTGACCAAGCCAAGCAGAGAGGATGTGTCTGTGCACCCTGCTACTGTAAGAAGTGGGCTTGACTGCAGGTACTTAGCCTCAGCTTAATCTAATGATGCATACTTCCCCCTGTTTACGGCAGCCGGCGAAGAGGGAGCACTAGCCTGTGCTTGTCTGCTGCCGAGAATGCCCATTAACGCTCTTTTTCCCCCTCGGGTGATGACCACCTGAGCTATCAAAGACAAACGTGTCTGTAACACCACCCCCCCCCTCCACCCTCATCATGCTCCATCTTCACCCCTCCTTTTGCTATGACCTCCGCCCAGACACATGATGTACAGTCAAAATGGTTTTCCCCTGTGAAAGAGCATTTAGAATCATCATCGTCACCATTATCATCAGTGTAATAACGATCTGTTCAACTATTATTTATCCTCTGCAGATAAACAGCAGTCAAACTGGTGCATAAAATATGTTCAGTACAATCCAGCACAGCAGCACTTTAGAAAGGCAGATATCCTCTCACCTGTTCACTCACTCACACAGCATCGAGCCAAGCAGATAATTTAGGTTTTATTTGCTGAGTTTTTAGATGTCGGTGATTTCTGCTGCCCTTTTAATTGAACTGAGGATTTTGTTTGCAAAACTGAAAAATATTGTTAATTTGTTTTTGTTTGAACTGATTTATTGAAACTTTTATGCAGCTGTCCATCCTGGTACCTTCATCTGTTTGTTAAACCTTTTCTCTTTTCACTCATTAAATGGATTCTGGAGCAGATTTCTGCACTGAAATCACTTCAGGTTTGTATTGTTGGAGTGCAGAAATAAAACAGATTATGTTTTATGATTATTAAAGAAGTTGTCGGGGACAAAGCTGGCAGAGAAAGAAAAAATAACATGGTACAAAGGTCCCTTGACAGAGAGCCAGATGGTGTACTTCACGGTTGGCAAGCAAACCTCACGCACCTGTGCCACTAGTACAGGTACTCAAAAACAAATGGTCAAAACTGGGTCAACTCACTGTCATATTTATTAATTGTTGGAGCATGATGTGCAAATCTCCATAGAAATCATACTTTTATCAATAGAAAGTCTGGGTAAATAGTAAAACAGTCCAAAAGATAAAGACAAAAACAAATATAAAATCAAGTGAAAACACCCTCAAAGAACCAATACCTGTTAACCAAGTATTGATTTGATGCTACACTGATCAGCCATAACAATAAAGCTACTTTCCTAAATTTGTGTGGCTCCAAAACAGCACCAATCTGTTGAGGCATAAACATGAAGCCTCTTTGAGGTGGGAGCGAATTATTCAGCTCTTCTGGATTGTAGAACATACTCGGATTCATTGTACATATATATATATATATATATATATATATATTATTCACTTCAACTGTCAGTTGTTTTAATGTTGAGGCTGATTAGTGTATATTGACATAACTGCTCAGTGGTTTGTTATGATTTAGTACAGCCTAAGGGAAAAGCACTGCCCATTCAGTTTCCTAATCTGCACTATATTATTAATAATCTTTTCAACACACTATTATGAAGATATGTGCAGTCATGTGAAAAAGATTTTAAAAAAAATTACAGACTCTACACAGTCCTGTGAAAAGTACACTGTATGATTCACCAGCGTCATTAATGACTATCAGTCTATCTCACACGTCATTGTGGAGGAATTTTGGTCCACTCGTCTTTACAATGTTGCTTAATTTCATTCAGGTTTGCAGGAATTCATGTTTGCACAGCTCTCTTAAGGTCCTGTGACGGGATTTCAGACAGGTTGAGGTCTGGATTTTGACTGGGCATTTGCAGGTAGCACCTCGATTATTTTCTTTTCCATCCATTTTGATGTAGATTTGCTGCTGTGCCTGAGATCATTGTCCTGTCTGTAGCAGTCTGACAGATGGCCTCACATATAATTTGGTATGGAGAGGAATTCATGGTTGACTCATTAACTACAAGGTGGCCAGGTCCTATAGCTGGAGCATATTCCCAAATCTTAACCCCTCCACCACCATGCTTTACAGTTGGTTTGGGGTGTTATGCTAACATGATTTTGTGCATTATGATCAAATGTCACCACTTTGGTGTCATCTGTCCAAAGGAAATTGTTCCAGTTTTCTGGTTTCTTCTGATGCACCTAACTTGTGTCTGAGCTTTGCAAGGTCTGGCTTTAGGGAGGCTTTTCTAGGATATCCACTCCTGGGAAACCAGTGACTTAATACAGATTTGATTGCTCCAGACCAGGAAACTGCCAAAACTTCTGCTTTTGTAGAGGTACTCACACTTGTTGATGATTAATAATTTAAGTGCATTTCATTAGCACCTGACTGCTACTTATCCTTTAAATCCCAATGGTAGCAGCAAGGGTGTAAAGGGACTGAACGCTTTCTTTTTCCCATGATGAAATACATTTGATGCATGTTAAAAATATTCTTAAAATAAAGAAATATTAAATATATATTTATATATACATATAATGTATATCCTTTACCTTCCTTTTTCTAAGTGGATATTTGGCAGATATGTTACCAAGCACATCTGGGATCACTGAGCCTACATGCATCTCTATCAGAGTGACTTTGCACCACTATATTGGTCACTTCCAGAACTGCCCATTCCCATAACTCTCTTACAGTCCATCTTGCTTTGTCCAGAATATTTCACAACTTCCTGTCAGTATCGCTAAACCCATAATAGATGTGTATATCTTCCCCTGTCTGGGATGCGTGATTCACTGTCCCTGAAACCCAGCACCACCTAATCTTGAACAGCAGATAAAGCTAATTAGGGGAAAGAGACATCAATCAGTGCTCCAGGCCTTGTTATGTAGGCTACTGCACATACCAAGAGTGGCATCTCAGTCAATGGGTGTGTTTAAAAGCTTGAGTCAGTCATACACACATAGCTATTATTATGAGTTATGTCTAGAGGATGGCCCAGGACTTGAAGATTATGAATGCTGGATTGAATGTTTCCTTTATGTTTTTCAAACTAGCCAGATATAATCATTTTTGCCAAGTAAGTGGACTAAAATTAGAGCAGAAATTACAGAAATTACCCTTCTGTTGTAATGACCTTTGACAGTATAACTCATGCGGGAGAACAGTAATCTGGCGAGGGGCTCTGTTTGGATGCGCAACATGCATTAATACAGCTGTCAGTGAGAAACACACACCCTTTCCGACTATTACAGCAGGTCCAGGAGGTTCACTGAACTCTGAGCAGTGACAGATTGTAGCTTGGGGGGGAAAGAAAATCAATGTGTTTTCAGGGGAGTTTTTTTAATATACTAAAATTGATTAAAATGTATTCACAATTAATGACCTTCAGTTTTTCTCTAGAACCGTTGTGAAACTGTTGCTTTAGAGCCAACATTAGAGAATGTAGCATTTGTTTCATCCTGTAGGTGGGAGTGTAACACTTTCTATTTTATAAACTGCAGCAGCTGTAATGTGCAGAGTCTGCAAGACCTCACATGTTAAAATGAAAAGACTACTACATTTTTTATTAAACACTACACGCCGATTACATTTATGAGCCATAAACCTGTATGTTGATCAACCTGTGTGTAATGATGGATGCTTATCCTAAGTTCTCGCACCTATCTGGACAAATATGAAAACACCTATGGGTATTTTCTATGTGTCAGGCAGTGTATATTTTAAAAAGTTAGCTGGGGAATAATGTTTATAATATACAACGTGCTAGATATTATTGGATGCATAATAAAAGTAGTTTGACAGGTGAAAAGAAAATATTTTAAAAAGCATCTCAGTGAATTAGACAAATGAGCATCGTTCGACTCATTTGGAAGAATCATATACACACACAATTATATTAAATTGATTTTTTTAATGAAGGTTTTGGGTGCTTTTAGTGTGTGTGTGTGTGTGTGTGTGTGGGGGAATTGATAAAATTGTTTTTGTGTAATTATGAATTTGTTTAATGTACAGAATAACAAGACTTTTTCTGTCTCTTTCAGTTAAAAATGCAAACACCACGCACCTTTGCAAATAAAATTCCCCCGAACACAAAAAATAGACCAGTACTCACCAAACCATGCAAGTGGTTTTTAAATATTTTACTAAAATACTTTGTTGTTTATGGGTTTAGCATAAAAAATATGATACATCCATCCATAATATGTCTGAGAGGTACAGAGATATAAAAATTTAACATACAATGAAGGATTAAATATATTTTTAAAATGCATCAAAGACAGAACAAAAGCAGCAGTGCACAGTAAAAGAAATTGGACAGCTGTTCTGAAATCATTTTTATCAAAGCTGTGAACCTACAAATTGCCATTAAACGCAATGATATCAGCAGAAAGTGGATATATAAAAAGTGGCAGAAGCTTGGTCATTGTCTATAATTTTGCAAAAAGCGTCACTTTTGTGGTATTTAAATATTTCATATACCCAAATGTGTTATTTCCGGCTAAGACTTTGAAGATTTTTTGAAAAGATGTAATGTTTAAGGGGCACAAAGTAGAAAGCTTCTTTCCATAATTTTCTATAGTCATGCTTTAATAATAACTTCTGCTGGACATTAGTGACAGTGGTATTGTTAAACAGTGCTAAAGATGAGTCCTAAGGAATTGCTTAAAGGTCCATATTGGCCACAGCACAATTCCAGCTGTTAAAGTAAGTTGCCTGTGATGAAGACGTATAACCTGGCATGGAAGGTGGTAAATGCCCCTTGTCTCCATAACTTCATCTCTACGTTGATTAGGAAATCCCTGGGACCCTGAACCTGACGGTTTAAGAACACGGCACCCGTGTAGGCATTCAGCTTCCTTGTGCTGAAGTAGTTTTCCTCATTTCCGCTTGTGATACTGACAATGATGTTGTCTCCGGAATAGGCAGGAGAGGGTCCGATGCGGAAGATCTGAGCAGGGATGATGATGTTGGATTGGAAGCTGAGGTAGTAGTAGGTGATTCTTAGAGGAGAGTTTTGACACTCCAGGTAGTTAGGACAGCTGATTCGCTCACAGCGTCTATGAGGGAGAAAGAACGGAGAACTTTTTTTGTAAAGCACCTTTATCACCTTCCAAAAGCAAGACACTTCAAGATGACTTTAAGACAGACTGTTTTAAATGCAGACTGGCCCTATTTTGACAATGTAGCTCCATATCTGAATTTGTTACAGGTAAAAAAAAAAACTACATTTCAAAATTATTCTATATTTATTCTGTACTTTGTGTTGTGCATTTGTTCATTCAAACAAGCCATTTTGACTCCTCTCTCTTACAGGACACCCTGCGTTTAAGGTATAATTCTTCTAATTGGTTATCCTTCACAAACAGAAGGTTTAAACAAAAGCTAGGCTGGGCTTGAACGCTCACAATCAGACCTGTGCACCTGAACTGATCAAAGTAGGGATATGCCCACCCGGCCCACCCAAAAAACCATAGACACTGTAAATCTTTACAAAGACCAAATGAATAGAATTCTTTAAGGCATGTTTTGACTTACGTGTCAGACACTTTTCGGTAGTTTGCCGGACAGGTAAAAGAAAGGCAGCGGTACCCTCCTTGAATGTTGTAGCACGTCTCAGCTAAGGAGCAGTTATTGGCCCCTGTGGCACACTCATCGATATCTAAAACAGACAGTTTATGCACAACAGCTGGTTTAGTCACCAATTTGGTTAGTCACAGGGTAATGGAGGGAAAAAAAATCTCCTTGTGGGGAAAAGACTATTCAAGCAAAAAATCGAATTAGTTTGACAAGATTTTTAGGCCAATAAAGTTTTACAGGCTGTGTAATTACTGCACCAACCAACAATTATACTTATCTGAGCAAAACCATTAGTGTATGCTATATAAGTGGGTGCTGAGCCATTTTTAAAGTCAGTTTCAGGACAAAGCTCGATGGGGTACACTTGCTCTGAGGCGGCTGCAGTACAGTGAGCGCATGCATGTTGTGGAGGGGTATTCACCTCTGCAAGATCGTCCATTTGGAGACATGGTATACCCATAGTCAGGACAAGCACACTTGTAACTGCCTGGAATATTCACACACTTATAGGTGCACAGATGGCCAATGCTCTGGGAGCATTCGTCAATGTCTGCATGACAAGGAGGATAAATCATGTCAAATTGATATATAAACTTGTCTAAACAAACTTTTTGTATAAACACGGTGCTTGCAATGTGTAATAGAGCATGCTGCACCTTCACAGGTGTGGCCATCCTCCTTAAGGTAGTAGCCTTGTCTGCAGTAGCACTGGTAGGAACCATAGACATTGGCACACTCCTGACTGCATAGGTTGGCCAGACACTCATTCACATCTGGAGATTAGAGGTTAGAGCTCATTACTGTCACAAGTGACTTGATCAAAGCAGTTTCAATGTTTTTATCCTAACATATAAACAAGATGTTGTTATGAAGCCAATTATGGTTTTAATGGTTCCTGCTTGAAGGCATGGCATGATACACAGTACAATACACTAATGCAGCTAACCAGCACATGTTGTGCTGTGCCCAGCTTTGACATCAGCTCAGCCTTGCAACCTGTCTATCAATGCATACAAGCATGGTGTCTCAATAAATACACAAGAACACATATTTTTATGCACAAATGCACAAAAATCTTCAGTGACATGTGTCAGCACGCACAGACTGATGCAAACACACCCGTACAGGCAGACATTAACACATACACACCTTCACAGTTCTTGCCATCACCAGATAAGCGGAAACCAGAGGTACAAGAGCACTCATAGGAGCCTGGGGTGTTCTCACAGGTCTGGGCACACAGACGGCCTCGGTAGCTCCAACACTCGTTTATATCTGAAAGAAAGAGGCAGCATCATCATCATACTTCGGTGAGTGCACTTTGCGTTTGTGAGTTTGCATCCATGTGTGCAAGTGGGTGCACGCAACCAGGCATGTGAAGTTTTGTTGTCCTGCTCAAATGCGTACGTGTATGCATGCCTGTGCGTGCTTGCGTGCATGTTAACGAGAGTGCGATGTGAGGGGACCATCTGTCTGCTGATAGTCTAAACACACGTGTAGAGTCCATTATTATGAGAGTCACAACACAGTGAGTTCCAAACAGTCGGGGTAGGACAAAGTCCTCTGCTGCAGGAGACGTGATGGGTAGCTCAGCGGCTACTGCAGAGGCCAACAGCAGAGGCTGGGAAACAGCAGCAGCTCTCCCACAACAGAATAATAAATAGGGGGAGAAGAAGAGGCAGCCAGACCAGAGGGATTGCTGTACAGTGGCGCAAGGAAAACTAGGAACTTTTTCTTCAGATTACATATGTAATGTCCTTCATACCTACGCACATCCTTCTGAATGAATCATACTGATAGCCTGTTCGGCATTCACAACGATACGAGCCAGGTAAATTGTGGCACAGCTGGCCTTCTCCACATCGATTTACGTTGCTCTGACATTCATCCACATCTAAAAGAGGCATCATTTATAAAACAAAAAAAAAGGAAAAAAAGGCAGAAATGATATTCATGAATAGCATCTGTTTAAACAAGACATGCATACAAGACATGTTGATTTTGACCTTAAGTCTGCACATGTAAGGTTGTTTGTTTACAATGCGTTTCAATATGAATCTTACCGACACATCTGGAGCCATCAGGACTAGCATGATAGCCACGGCTACATGTTATCTTTCTGTTGCAAATGTAGGATCCCATTGTGTTGATGCAGTTAAATCCTGGACTGCACGGCTGGGTCAAAGCACCACACTCGTCAACGTCTGGCATTGAGGACACCACAGGG
The DNA here is from genome assembly GCF_013358895.1 of Oreochromis aureus. Taxonomy (NCBI): domain Eukaryota; kingdom Metazoa; phylum Chordata; class Actinopteri; order Cichliformes; family Cichlidae; genus Oreochromis; species Oreochromis aureus. The sequence goes on along the minus strand of NC_052961.1, from coordinate 14,307,598 downwards.
GGGAGGAAGATACGTTTTAAGAAAGGGAGGAGAAGAGGAAAGCCCCAAAGGCACAAAGACAAGGGTCCTGAGACCAGAGTGCAGCTTTTTAGCCACACTGTACTGCTGTGATATCAAAGCAGCCACACATCACACAGTTGCATTCCTCTGGATAACTTTGTTGTTGTTTTGTGTGTGTGTGTGTGTGTGTGTGTGTGTGTGTGTGTGTGTGTGTGTGTGTGTGTGTGTGTGTGTGTGTCAGACATTTTCTCCATTTTCTCATTTCTCAGAGCATTTCTTTCACACTCCTTTTATAGCGGCGTCTTCTGCCTCGACATGCCTCAGTTCCTGCCCCTGGGGGCTAATTCCACAGCATCAGTTTGTACTGGAGGAGGACATAGGATTGGCTTTTATCCACCCCTTTGCAGCCCCTAACAGCAACTTCTCTGATCTCATGTCTGTGTGGCATTTAACCCCTCTGTCACTGCAGCCCTGCTGATTCACCTGCATGACATACAACAGTGCATCTTCCCGCACTATGATTCACCTGTGGGGAAATTTCTGTTGGTGCATCTGCCCGGATTCACTCATTTGTTTGGAAACAAGATAAGAAATCTCTTTAAAAGGAAAAGAAAAAAAACAAACAATGAAAAAATTGTTATGGTTTGCCAATTTTAATGACTTCTCTCTCTGTGTGTCTCTTTTTCCTTGGCCTCCTTTGTTTAGATTTACCCATTTAAGTTCTCTACATATTTATGGCTCACGTCTTCTGATTACCTTTTGTCAGTCTGTGTTCCCAGCATTCCCTGGCTGGTCTTTACCCCATGTTCCTGTGTTTTGGATTTAGTTTCCTTGCATCCTTGTTGTCAGTATTTGGATTTGTCTTTCTGAATTTTTGGACCATCTTCTGTTTGAGCAACTCCCCGATTTTAACCCAAGTAAGTTTTGTTCATTTTGTTTTATTTTGTTCTTATTAGTAGTAGAACTCAGTCAAAATAAATATATATTTATATATAAGCAGAATATTGAGAAAAAGGTATTTACAACTAGTCTGAGGAAGAGGATCTTGTTTTTAAACAAATGGAAGAAATAAAGCAAAATAAAAACATAGAGAAAAATATGTGATTAAAATCTGCAGCAATATCGATCATTTTGGAGTTGGACAAAACATAAGAGAAAAAGGTAAAAATGATGATATGAGTCTCTGTACATGTAGGAAGATTGTAAGAAATTATATCTCTTGCTCACTTTTGTAATAAATAAAATTTTTTCTATCACACCTGTAACAGACAAAACACAGTGAACTAAGCGCTGCAGGTCCAGCAAGGACATTTATTGGTTTCTCTTACCTACACACCTGCCCTGCATGTTGTGGCTAAAGCCCACAGGACATCGAGTTTTGGGGTTGCATCTGAAAGAGCCCTCTGTATTCACACAGTCAAAGCCATCTCCACAGTTATGGCTTCTCTGCGCACACTCATTGATGTCTGTGAGAGAAGAAAGGGTTTAATGGGGAGAGGAGAAATTATTAATTCCAGGGAAGTTGTAATAGCACATTTTACCACTGGATGGCACTCTGGTTAAACGGCAGATCAAGTGTTTGACTTTTGCTGCTGTTCATTGATCATAAAGCACTCTAAGTCAAGGCTAAAAGAAGTAATTACAACTTAGAAATCATATGTATACTAAAAAGCTGTTATGAACAAAAGACCCTTCAGGTATATTAACCTGATTAGCACATCTAGCCAAACCAACAGAAGTCTCCTGTGCATTGCGTGAGTGAACACTGCGGTATATTCCCCGAGAGTCCCATAACACCTGTCTACTCAAAGCTTTTCACATCTGCTGCCACAGTTTGAAGCAAAGCTGGAGGGAAATCATACTCTCAAAATATCAAAAAAATACACACGTGTTTGTGTATGTCTGTGCATGAAAATAATTCACAGAAGTCTTGTGTTTTCAAGTAGGTGTGCAGTATTTCAGCACTGCAATTGCTGTACAGAGGCCTAAACTAGTCCTGGCAGCCCTGCAGACACAGGATAGGTCTCTAAACAGCAGATAGTGATTGAGCATCTCGCTCCTGACACAAACCTGGCAGACTCAGCAAGAAGCTGAGTGAGCCTGACACCAACGGAAAGGCAGAGAAAAAAGCAGGAAGCAGGATAAATGTGTGAGAGACTGGTAGTGATTTCCCCTCCCAGTGAAGTCAGAGGGATCAAGGAACCTTGAAAGGTCAAAGACTCCGCATGCTGCTGTGAGAGACGATTTAACCAGTCAGTTTTCTCCATGTTTCACTTTTTTAAAAATTAAATACAATACTACTAGATACTGTAGAGTTAGGTAATGCAACCATGTTCAGAGGTCACATTTTAAAAAAGTTATTTTGACAAATTATTATTAATATTGTCTAGTTTTATTCTCCCCATCCTGCTCTGGGTGCTGAAAACGAGAAATGTAATTTTTGCAGTGGAACCCTGGGTTAGCTGTGGGCTACATATGTTTTTAATCTCCTAATATTAAAATACTGGCAAATTTGCACTACATGCTACATTTGCTGCTAGCTGTTTCTGTTTGCAGCTACAAATGCGCAATCAAGTGCTTTGTATTTGATAATGGGAAAAGTCTTTATTTGCTCATCATGAGCCAAGATTTTCAAAATCAACGGCAAGACAGCGAGCACTGATGCAAGATTGCACAATTAATTTTCTGGTCTTAACTGAGTCATTCACTTCCCAGATGAGGGAGGAAAGCATTTGTTTCTTTTTGAGGGCTGAATGTGCTTCATTTGTGTGAGGAGGCTAAATGAGTGTTTCATTATAGCATCATGGTAAGACATTAAGTTGGAATAAGTAGCACGGCACAAAGATGTTTTTGCATTATCTTACCTAGGGTAAGACAGCCACATTCTTGGCACATTGTGTGACAAATTAAAAGAAAGAAAAGGTCTGTGTGCTTTTGACAGACTATCATTAATTATGCTGGTCTGATTGTTCCCAACCCGCTTTGGATAATGTTGTTACTTCAGAGCCAATGATCTGTTTGGAGGCTTACTTTCTTCTTAAATGCTCGATTTGCCCGACTGAAGATCCTTTACATTCACAAGGAATACGGATTAGCTGAGTCTCCTTGCTCGAAATCCATCCGCAGTTTCAAATACTACTAATACTGATCTTAGAGGCCCTTCTTCCTGAACACTGCTGGTGCTTTATGAAGGAGACCACTGCACAGGCCCAATTTATGGTGCATGGAAATAATGAGACGCATAGGGAGGTTTACTATTTCATACCAAAGTTGGGCACCACCCACCCTTGATCCTGGAAGCTCTTCATACAGTTAGCAGCAAGAAATACTATAGAAAAAGGTAGATCCTTCATGTTTAGTTGTTTTGGGGGGTTTTTGTTATTCAAGCTTACTGTGTGCTTAAAATTTCATAATTACAGGGTGATTTAAGGTGAAAGGTGAATACTCGTAAGGCTTATAAAGGTGATTGTGCTGGAACAGTGTAGTTTCATTACATTGTACTAACACAGGAGTTCACATACTCCCTTGCTGCTATTTACAATATATTCACTGTGGATGTAAGTAAATACATTGATGCTGGTTAATGCTGATAAGGTGTAGCGTACCTTCACAAATGTCATTGTTGATCTGGTATCCAGGCGGACAGGTGATCGGTCTCTGACAGACATAACTCCCTGCAGTATTCACGCAGCGCTCATTCAGCTGGCAGGCATGTGGAGACAAACACTCATTTGTGTCTGGATTTTGAAAAGAAAAGAATCAGGACAAATGTGAGAGTGTGAAGAAAGAGAATAAACAATGAGAAGTGCAAGGAAGAAGATGCACAGATTTAGAGAACCAGACAAGATGTGGGGAGAAAAAAAATATGTCTTTGTCTGGTATCTGACAATCAGCAGTTTGACACAGACTAAAGAGACAGGTCAGACCCTCCTCCAAGAGAAAGATTAGGAGTAAGACCACTGGGTATAAAATCCACACAATGAGAAATTTGTTGCCACAGTGGCTGCTGTCACAGTTTGCTGCTGCCAAGTAGAGAACAGACCAATGGTTATAGCTTAAAGATAGATCCCCAGGGAAAGAGCTTACACACATAGCGCAGTAGCTGATCAGACTCAGGATAAAAAGGATAAAAAGTCCATTCTGAATGTAAATAAGAGGTATGGTATGCAGCTGCTAAGCTATATTGTGATAATGCATGGATAGTTGGGATAATCCCTTTGGAAGATCAAAACTTCTCCACTTATGTTTTCTTTTTCTTTTCCAGTTGGTGGCTAAAAGTGAAAGGGATTCAGGCTGTATCTCCTCTGCAAATCTAGAGGTGCTGATGAGCAGAAGAGACAAAACAGTGGTAGACAGTCTTGCCAAGAAACTTCTCAACTGGAACCAAATGTCTGGGAGCTCAAGAAGAAACTAAAATGAGTGCTGCAAATGCAAATCTTTCACTTCTTCAAAGTTTTTCTGCATTATTTCAACGTTTTACCTCCTTACCTTCACACGAGCGTCCGTCAGCTCTCAAAGAGAATCCTGGCGAGCAGGAGCATTGGGGCTGTCCGCCCACTGGAGTGCACTGTTGCTCACAGATGCTGTTTTCTGAAAATAATACCGTGTAGTCAGGTCAAATGAAATGCACTGCATTATCATTACACACAGCACTACTTCAGCAGAAACAGAGGAGCGCTTGTGTTGGAGAGGAAAAAACCCCCACTCTGTTTACTGTAATGCCGTTTGCTTATTTTCTTCCAGGTTTCCAGGTTGATTGCTGACCTGGTCATATTCAGTTTCATACTACTGGCTCACAGTGTGGTGGACCTCCACCCTGGTGTCATGGAAACCAAACAAGAGCAACAAAATGTGACATGGCACTCATTATGATATGAAGAATGAATTACTAACTCCAAAATGCCACTTGTGTTTGACATTTGCAGCACAATCACATGTGATGGAAAGGGAGAGTTATATTCAGCGGCATTAAGGTGGATGTTCCGGTCTCGAGATGAATGAGCGTGCTCACTGTGAGCCGCCAGATCTGCAGCTCTCTCTCCATTTATCAAGCACTGCATTTCTAACCTTCACAGGGGTCGAGTAGGACTGACGGCGGAGGTGGAGAGGTGGGTTCCACTGCTGCTCTGTCAACCTCCTGCAGTCTGTTCTCCTCATCCACCGTCTCTGCACAAACATGAATAATGTCAAGACAGAAGCGATGAATTACTCTATAATCACAAATTCCACCTCTCCATCTACAAAGGTCTTCGAGACTTAGAACTTGTGCAATACCTGCGTTTTAGGATGATATGAGGCTAGTGGCTACGGATGAAAGTTGTAATAGCAATATAGGTGAGACAGGAAAAAACACTGCCTGCAGACAAACATTTGGTTTTATTAGTGAGGCCCATTGCTCACTGTAATTTGCTGAGAGCTCTAGCATTAGTATCCTGTTGAGACAGGCTTCTGTTGGTAAAAGCCAGTGTTGATTAAAGGCCGGTACGTTGCACAGTCTTATCTAAAAATACTCCTGAACTGTGAATCTGAGCAGATCTTCACTTTTGTCTTGAAAAAAATAAACATTTCAAACAACGTGGAAAAACTTTCTCTTCAGCTAAATCCTGTTTGACGACAGCAGAGATGTGACTAGTTGGCCATTGCTGTCAGTCAGGAAAGGGATGTTGTATGAATAGAATAATTATTATTAGGCACTATCAGGCCTTGCAGACAGGAAGGAACTCAACAGGCCAGGAAAATAATACACAGTGAATGTGTAGATAAATGGGCTCTCTCTGGGATGCATGCAGACTGTAAATCATTGCTTTAAAAAAGCAAATGGCAGAGAGAGCCTTTTCCCCATGTGTTGCTATCGCTAGAAAGGTCTTGTGGTATTTAGTGTGACAGAAAAAGATTGGTGATCTTTACTTACCTTGCACACAAGAGAAAGTGTCCTCTTGCAGCACATATCCGGGGTTACACTCACACCGGAAGGAGCCTATTGTGTTAACACAGATGTGGTGGCAGATGCTGCCCTCATATATGAGGCACTCATCCATATCCTCCACCTCAACAGGACTCTCCACTGCATTCTCGCCGTTCTGCTCTTGACCAATGGAGAAGGCCTCTCTACGATACGGGTTGTCCGATACTACAGCACAAGGAGAGAGCAGCTGTTACTCTCACAAGCCATTGCATATCATCAAGGACAAAACCTGTTAATTACCTGCAATATTTACATGGAACATAGTAGTAAGGGGGATTTATTTTATTAGTTTATATTGTAGGGTTTATTTTTGCAGGGCTGACTGCACAGGACAACAGTCACACATGACACTGTTTGCATCCCAAACAAGTTCTTCGGTGGGCTATTATGAAAATCAATCCGGTGTAAGATAAATAAACGTGCTGTATTTCTAATTCTGCTGAAGATTTAGCCATGCAATGAACTGAATGTCTGTCAACCCGTAGCAGCCAAAGAAAATCAGTGTATGGTAACTTCCAATAACAGTGTTTTACTAGAATAGAAATGAATACAGTGCAAGCAGGTACACACTAAATCTCTTATAATTATATTACATTTGGTTATTATATGTTTCTTTCAGCCGGTTTCTTTCTCAGTATTGGAGAAATACCATGTTTTTACCAAAGTTGATAAAAAAGATTGATAAAATAAAATGACCTGGTTTGTTTTTAAAACTGGTACCAGGCACTGCCGGATTCCCGTTAATACTCCTGCTTTCAACCTGAAGCATGCCTTTCACAATGTGAATTCATGCATGTCAATATTTGTTCAGAATACCTTTTTTTGGTGGTGGAGTAAAGTTCAAAGGAGGCCTTTCTCTGATAGTGTGCCGGCCATCTTGATTCGCAGTCCTCCCCTCCTCCCCCTCGCAGCAGGTTAGAAAGATGTGTCTGCAGTGAAAATCCAGGTAGTGGTGGGCTTCGCAGCGATGCCCCTCACTGCGGAACTGCAGCCCAAGGGAGCAGCAAGTGCAGCACTCCTGCAGTTCACACAAACAGCCTTTGAACGTGAAGTTGGGGTTTGTGTAAGTTTTGAAAGTAGCCGCGGTACATGGAAACGAGTCTAAAACCCACTTTGTGAAAAACAAAACATACTGTGGTCCATCCCATATGCATGATTTGTTCTCCCGGCAATGTGGGTCTAATGATGGCAGTTTTAATATTTCAACTGGTAGGTCAGCTGCATTGCCAAACAGGGAAATTACATTTTTTTATTAATCTATTTTGTTTTACAGAGAGTATGGTCCCTGAGGATAATGTTTTGTGCTTTTAATGAGACCCTGACATCTCCTCTAGTAGCTCTGCAAATTGTTTTTTTAGTCAAATGTTTGAAATGGGACTCATTTCCAGAAACTTGGTGGGCATGCATGCTGCCTATATAATTAATCTTACATATTTTCCCTTGACTCTTCATAGTGCCAGTAGCACTAAATTATAGTAAAATATATCGAGATTTGTGTTGTACTTTGTGGATTTGTTTTGCAGAGACCTGATTAATGGTTTCCAGAGGATAAAGACACTCATTTGCCATTTCTTTAGGTTAATTTGTTCAACTGCTCATTAACACAAACATATAATTAGCCAATCACATGGCAGCAAGTGGACATGAAGTTCAAACTGAGCACCAGAATGATGAAGAAGGTGATTTAAGTGATTTTGGATGTGGTATTAGTACTGGTGCCAGACAGGCTGGTCCGATTATTTCAGAAACTGCTGATCTACTGGGATTTTCCCACACAACTATCTCTAGGGTTTACAGAAACTGGTCTGAAAAAGAGAAAATATCCAGTAAGCAGCAGTTATCTGGACAAAAAATGCATTGCTGATGCCAGAGGTCAGATGAGAGCAGCCAGACTGCTTCAAGGTGTAGGAAGGGAATAGTAACTCAAATAACCACTCGTTACAACCAAGTAATGCAGAAGACCATCTCTGAACATACAGCAAAATTAAAATCACACTGGGTGTTACTCCTGTCAGCTTTGAACAGGAAACTGAGCCTACAGTTCACACGGACTCACCAAAAATGGACAATAGAGATTGGAAAAATATTGCCCAGCCTGATGAGTCACAGTTTCTGCTCCGTTATTCAGATGTTGGGTCAGAATTTAGTGTAAAAATCACGAAATGATGGATCCATCCTGCCTTGTATCAACAGTTCATGCCAGGAGTGGTGTAATGGTGTGGGCAATGTTTTCACACTTCACACCATCTGAACATAGTTAAAACACCACCGTGTACCAGAGTAATGTTGCAGACCACTGTGTACTCATCTTCTAACGTCTGCATCCAGCCGAGTAACACACCATGTCAGAAAGCTCAAATCATATCAAACTGCTTTCTTCAACATGACAATGAGCTCAATGAGTGCAGGATTTGGCATCATAGATGTGCAGTGGACAAATCTGAAGCAACTGTGTGATCCTGTCATGACAACATAGACTAAATATCTTCAGCAACTTCTTAAATTTATGGTTTTGACAGCAAAAAGGGGGTCTGACCTGTTACTGGCAGGACATGGCTAGTGAGCGTATACTTGTAATACTGGCAGTCACCAGACTGTTCCTGACTGTTTCTCTGTTGCTACTGTTGCTATTTATGGGCTATTTTCAGAGAACTGGAGTAATAATTACCCTAAAATTTCATAGACAGATTTATGTTCCCCTCCAGATAAATATCCCTTAACCTTTCCTCTTGTGCCATCATCGAGTCAGATAGTTTTCTCACACCGTGAAAATGAATTAGATTCCCTTAGCCTCAGATGTCTTTGTGTTAAATACTCATTTCTAAATTCTTTGAAGACTTTTATTATTGTAAGCACATTAACAGACTCCTGTTAGCATTTAGCCAAGAGTACTGCTGTGCAAAGAAATTCACAGAGCCACGAGCTTTTCATCTTGTTGGATTGATCTTTAGTAGTTACAAGTCTGAATTTGGGGCAACTCTCCCTCTTACTCGTTTTCCCTCTAGCTCTCAGCAAGATTACTGCTGCAAGTGCCCGGGAGTATGGGGAAACATAAAACTGAAGTAATGATTGCTGTGATGTAGCGTGGTTGTAGATGGAATAATATTACTAAAACTACAGGGGTTCCTCGAAAAGGTGGTGAAAGCCAATATTTAACACCTGTACAGCAGCGTAGTGCCAGTAATGGCCTCACGCTGCTCATGTGCCTCTGAACAGATGGGTTGATTTCCTTCAACAGGTCAGGTAGCAAATGAGTTACTTTGGGCATCTGGACATATAATGGTTACACAGTCATCGCGAATGGACCTCACTGATTGCCTCAATGTCTCTCCTGCCCTGCTGCTTTTTTGACAACTTTAATTATGACGCCATGTTCACACAGTTTCATAGAATCGAAATCTGACATGTCTAATACTCTAGGGCTGCTGTGTAGATAATAAAGTTTGCAAGACTGTGGGAATCTGGGGTTGTATCAGGCCCTAAATTAGTGTCTAGATTAAATAGGATGATTAAATAACAAGGATTTGGCACAACACCAGTAAATCTCAGTGGACATCTACAATAAAATAAAATACTGGCAAATGCCGTGCTGAACTGTGTTTGCCAGGTTACCTGGTCACATATACTTGCCTTGTAAGAATCAATCCCACATTTATTGCTGGCATCTTCTCTGCACATATTTCCTGCTCTGGCTGCATTCACTCCAGCCAAGCACCGACTTTCTCTCAGGGAACCGAGGCAGCACTGTTGTTGGGCAGTCCTGACAGAGAAAAGCACACATGAGAAATGACTGCAGAAGTGTTTGGACTGCAACTGTGGCCTTCCAGCGGCAACAATTCTTCCAGAGAGTGTTACCACAGAGCTGACAGGACTGTGTTTCCAGGTTTTTGTGAATTCTATTAGAGGGAGAAACTGAAATGAAAATCTTAATATTTACCTCTAAGAATCATTCAGCATCACCAAAGAAAAGTGAGCTAAAATGTGATTAATCATGCAAGAAAACACCTCGTTGTAATGAAATGTGAAGATTACTTTGTCATTACATCTTTTGTGCCCTTTAATGAGGTGAGAAATATATTCTTCTGATATGTTCAGTGAAGTAGATCGGTGTTACGTAATAATGCTCTTACAAGCACATCGAGTGCATATCTTTTGCGGGTGGTTCCATGTTGTTACAGTGACCATTAGCTGAAGCCCATTTCGCCCCTGTCTCACAGCAGGTTTTCAGCTGCTCCTTGGCAGACACTGTAATAAAACACAAACACCAAGATCCAGATTTATCCTGCTCAATGTGCCAGGGTTTCAAGCCACATAAAATAATGTTGACATCATGCATATCGCTGGATTCAAATTGTACATCATTTTTATCTAAGAATCCCGTCAGCAAGATGCTGTAAAAATGTGGTTATTGATATCTGAAATACAATCAAATCTCATCTCCTGCGGGACAGAGTTTGCTAGATTCGGTGACTGCATGCTGAGAATAGCAATTACAGTGTGTGTGTGTGTGTGTGTGTGTGTGTGTGTTGTTTGTGTGTTTTTTGTGTTTGTGTGTTTTCACTTTTTTTCTTTTCAACTCCTTGACAACGCTCTCACTTTAAATGGCAACAAAAAGTAGGAAACCCAAGACTCTATAAAATTAGCTTCTCTTTTTTTTTTGTAAAATCCTATTTGATGACTGCTGGATCAGAATAAAGGGATAACATATTAGCACTTCATTTTAAACTGAGAGCAGACAGAGCAAAAACACATGATTCGGTTTACAGAGGAAAAAAAGAGCTTATATGTGTTTCCTGAATAACAGGGAAGCGCATTCCTGTGCTGATTTGTGGCCCCTGCACTACTGTACAAGACAAAACTCTTTGCATTTAAGTCTTCTCAGCCTGTCACACCTTGCAAGATTATAAATATCATAAAATCCACACCAAGCAATGGCTATGTTTTCCTTTTTTTACTCATCCAATTAACACTAATTTTGCAAATCACATTTTCTTATTCAATTTTACGTACAAGTTGAGACAAAAAAAAATGCTGCTACCCACTCTATTCAATATTTGACGATATATTTAAGTCAAAGCGACTTGTGTCAACATTACATTGGTGGTGATGAAAGTTAGGCTTCGTCTTCTGGGAACCGTTAATGTCTGTGCGAGATTAAATAGTAATCCATTCTGTGTTTTGAAGACAATTCAGTTAAGTCTGAATCAAAGCAGAGGATACCAGAGCATGGTAAAAATGATTTTTTTTTTTAAGATTTTTTTAAAAACCCCTCTCAGAGAGCTCTAATTGGTCTCTTGCAGCATGGTTGTTTGGAAAATAAGCCATAAGTAAGGGCAGGGGTCATAGAGAGGAAAGACCAAGCAAAAGTCTTTTCTAAAGAGATGAAGCTCAGAAGAGAAATCAAGCATGCCTGAAGCCACTTTAGCTTTTTAACTTCCATGTTCACTTATTTTCATTGAACTATTTCTCTCTGACCTACCTGTATAATAAGGCCGAGGCAATTACTCATAGCAGGGTGAGTGAATGCTGCAGTCTGCATAATTTAAGGGTTTAAAAATGAGGAAATCTAAACCTTGAAAGGCATGATGCCTCTTTGATACACAACTACAGTATCTGTATGCACGCCGTGCAGGTAAACAAGTCCTTTTGAACCTGTCTGGAAGTATATTAAAAGACAGAGAACGACGGAGAACATAATTATTCACCCTCTCCTTATGCCTCCTATTCATTTTCTCCAAGTGGAATCACTCCACTTGTAACAAACAAGCATAAATTCCACATGTCAAATCAAAATGCGGGATGTATACATACAGCTCATCATCATGTTTCAAAAGGATTTTGCGTCTGTAGGAGATTATGTTTCATGAAAATAGCTACTGGGGGCAAAAACAATGATAAACTATATCAGCCAAACATGTATCTAGTCAAACCAAGTCTCTTCCTTTCTCTCTGACAGTCCTTATAATTAAGCCTGTGTAGCAACATTTTCCATTCAGCTGTGCAATAATTAACTAAGCTAATTATTGTGCTTCCACGACAGCGATTCAAGATGCACTTGAAAGGTGGCTTAGCGTCATCTCTCTGTTCCAGGCTTGTCATTATATCTGTCCATTAAAGTAACATTAACACCAGATGCTTCACTTTTGTCCAAATCCAGAACTGGTGACATCACACCCTCAGAAAATATGAAGCTAGAATAACAAACAAAATGGGCAACTCTCAACATGTCTGGAAGTGTCATAAAGCAGTGCGCTGCCACTAATCAAGGCTCGTGTGTCTCTTCTTTTGTGCACTTGGACTGGTGGGCTGGAGAGATCAGGACCAGCGCTGAGGAAAAACAGCGCCGACATGCAAACTCATGAGGCTGAACATGCCAGATGATTTATGCTGAAAGCTTAAAAGCATGAGGAGATGTGTGTGTTTGTGCGTAGGTTGGGGTTAAGCACCCGAGGAGGTGACACAATGTTCTTCCCCACTTCTACATGAGTACTTGCAGAGATATTGTGTCTTTTGAAACACACAAGCGCTATCCAAGAACAGCTGGCTGTGACATAACAGGGATGACTCGCATGCTATGATTTCATTTCCAAAACAGACATTTCAGGTTTCAATTATTTTCAACTTTGGCCTTAATTTCCCCCGAGACTGTGAGCCAATAATCGTGGGATTATTGGCTCACAGACTTTTTGTGGTCATGGAAGCCCTGAAGAGTTGTCACATTGTGTGATAGTTTTGCACAGTAAATCCCAATCCAATTACACCTCCTTGTGGTAAAATAATCTGAGTGAAACACTAATACACACTTTCCAGGGTTTGCCACTATTTGCTGCATTGAATTACTTTGAATTATAGCTTCCTAATGTTTCCCAGTGTTAACACCCATCATCACAGCCCACACATTTTTGTGTATTTTGAGTTATATACAACATCTACATCAGTGTACATTCCTCAGCACACCTCTATCAAATTATTTTCCACAGTCTTGTAATTTGAACCTACTTTCCCCTCCCTCATGGAGCCTTATAGATTAGAAGTTATGTTCACAAGCCATAACGCAGGAAATTTAGCCATGTTTTGCCTGAGGAAATCCATACAAATCTTTGGACCTGACACATAGAAGTAACAGCAGGGAATAATTCATATCTAACTTGTGCTTTTCAATTTTTAAAAGTCCCATTAGAAGTAATTCTGTTTCTGTATTAGTAAAGTATAAATGAAATATTTTGTGTAAAAGGATGTATGGACTGTACATTTGGAGGTGAAATAGTCAATTACTTCTTGGATTACATGTATTTGTTCATATGCATATATGTTTATGACAGAATTGCACATATGTGCAAGACACAAACCTGTTATTTTTCTACAATCTCCCTTTACTTATGCTGTGGGTGAGTTTTATGAGTGGTTTCCAGCATCTGGAATTTTTTTTCAACTATATTTATAATCATGGGTGACATGAGGCTCGGGCGGTTTTTTAGTAAGCGCATGTTGCGTATGGGAGACAAGCCAAAATTAAATGAACTGAAAGACACTTAGATTAACTATCTTCTTCAAACTGATCTTTACTGAAGTTGGAATGAACTCTCACGTGGCCAATTCTGGATTTCACCCTCCTTTTATCCTAAGGAAAATTATACATTTCCCTTCCCCACGCCCACATGCAACATGTTGTGACAGTTTTGTTGGTAAAAACAAGCACTTCTCCACGTTATTTCACTTCACCTCTGATATTTTTTCGTCCTTTACTCTTGTGCCTTATCCACAGTTCCCGTTTTGTTTTGTTTTGTGGTTTGTGTTTGGTACAGCAGGAATGAAAGTTAGTGAGAGTAAATTTGTGCAGAGGTGTGCTTCGGATGAAGTGATTACTGGGAAGATTACTGGGAAACCAACATCCTCGTGAGAGATGGGTAATCACATGGACTCATGAGGGAGCAGCAGCAGCGCCTGGCAATCAAGCCATAACAGTAGGCTCATTCATCAGATGGGTATTATGCTGCACACAGGTACAACCCCCAAGAAATCCTATACCAGGTTAGCCCAGCATTTAAACAGTCTAAACAATCCCACCCTCCTTCTGAGCACATTCTGGATCTGTCTGGGAAGGGAAAAAGGCAAATGAGCAGGAGTTATTGACTGAAGTAAAGCACAAACACATTTGTCTTAGGCCGCAGCAAAGGCAACTCATTTATGTTTTGTGAAAAATGGCCCTGTCCTTGTTATTTATGTTTTCTCTTTTGCTGTCTAAATAACTTTGGCATCTTCAGATAATTGCACTGATAAAAAGGCATTAGTCAGGACCCTTATCAGCTGGGATTTTTCCTGTTTGTGCTTGAAGTGTCACCAAACTGGACGTCTTCCTTTAGTCCAGTCCAGTGAACTCTCACTTCATTCCATCGTGCAAACTGAGTAGCCAGACCAGTTAGTTCGAGCTCCTTATTGCTGGTGAAACACTATGTCCACTTAGACTTTCAGCTGTGTTGCATTATGTTTATCTTCTGTCTGTAGTGTCTTAAAAATTTCTATGTAAGGATAGACGACTCACATCATGGACACCAGACTACCTATGGATACAAATAAGTAACCTCTCTGTATATGAGTTTCACAGTTACTTCTTGAAGTGCGCTCAAACAGAAAAACCACATAGATGCATTCTGCATATATTGTGCATACCTGTAGGGGCCAGGTGCTGAAAGGAAAAATTGGTTCTGACAGGTCTCAACAATAAATCATAGAGTTGGAAAGTAGCTTAACTACACACCTTTCAATGGCAGTTTGCTGGACAAAACACCAGGAATAAGTAAGATTTCTTAAAAGCTTCTCCCCTTTTAGCCATTTATAATTTAGTTCACCCACCTCATATAGAAGATCTATAATATAGTGAACCCACCAGTGCCTTAAAGCCATAAAGCGTGTAAAAAGTAGATTTTCTTGAAATGAAATTCTTCACTAAACCCGAAGCAATATAAATTTGGATTATTAAATTGTAATTATCAGATAAAGAATGCAGTGCAGATCTTTTTGATTTATTGCATATATGTAAACTAACTTCACATATTCCTAGTGCTGTGTAACTTGCCTTAGACAGACTTCATCGTCTGCTTTCTATCCAGTACTCTGACCAGCAGTATATGCACCGAAGGGGAACTGATCTGTTAGAGAATATGCTCATAAACACATTAAGGATTTAAGCAAGTGGTGTGGTCTCACTGGAGCAGGGAAAATATGAGACACAGACTTATTAGAAGCATTATGATGTAATAATTTTTTGTTTAAAGCAGTGCCTGGCTTACTATTTGTTGCTGTTTAGAAGCCTCTAGAGAAATAAAAAAAAAAATTTCTTAATGTGAATATATGAAAATGAATACATACTAGATATAGTAATTTTCCCTTCTGAGTAAGGTAGATAAATGATATCTTGGGAGAACAGTCTTTCCATGAACAATTGTTTTTCCTGGATCCCTGCCATGTAAAATAGAGTGATTATAAATTCCTCCTGAAAAGAGAGAGGATGTGAGAGAAGGAAAGGGAGATTTCCTTTGAAAGACTACATCAGTACATCATCACGGTGTGATTTATTTTGAAGCAGGCCTTGAGTGCATCAAAAACATTTCATGTTTCAGATTTGTTTTAAATTCAATACCTTCAATGAAAATTCACATAAGTAGGGATGCTTTGATTTATCAAAGGTTAGGATTACTTAAAACTGTGCGTTATATGTTAACTTACTTTCTGTGTAGGCCTCAGCATCTCGAGTCTGATAGCTGCTGAGTGTTTGAGGTTGTCTTTGATGCTCCTCGCCTTCCTCTCTCATCCTGACTGGAGCTCTTCTAGTGGGACTGAATTGAACTGTAGGGTATAACTGTTGTTCCTCTTTATCAATCAGCTGCCTGTGCTCCACTGCCTTTTCATGTCCTTTGTTGGAGACAGAATGGGGGTCGCCCTGACTTTGTCTGTTGTGGCCAACGTGCCGGCTGTTGGTACGCGCAGTGCGTGCTGTGTCTCTTAGAGTATCCTGTCCCGCTCTGTTTCTGTGACTGCCATGTTTCATGGGTCTTTCTCCAGTTTCCTGTTGTGGCCTATGGTGCCCAGTGGTCACTATCTGTGTGGCTGTAGTTGCTTTTGGTGATGATGTTTTGTTTTCACCCCCTGTGGTAGTTGGATCCATATTATGAGTAACCTCATCCTCCATGCTCCTTTGTGTATTTGGGCTTACTTCTTGTAGCCTGTGTCTTCTTTCATCATGAGGGCTGAGGCTAGTGGAGCTTGACTCTGGGTAAGCTGGTGGTAATGTAGTAGATTCCAGTGGTTGGGCCAGATTTTGGATAGTGGAAGATGTTGGCTCTGCCAGAGTATAGTCATAATCCTCTGTGCCAAAACTGGGTGGGTCCTGCTTGTACAGCGGTAGAGTGTTTTCCCTCACCAGCTTGGAAAATGGTTCTGCAAGACTCGTTTGTTGGCTGTTGCGATTGCCTCGAAAGTCTCTCAAAGGATTGTTGTTCTCTGTAGTTGTGACCCACATGGGCTTATTAACACTGCGGAGATCACAACCAGGGATGGGTGAGCACATTAACCTTCCACCTTCATCTGGACAGTGGCAAACTTGGCAATGGTCTATCTGAAAGGAGTGCCCCGCTTCATACTTCTTGTTGCCATGGGCACAGCCAATACGACCACACTGCAGACATCCATCTGCAGGTTGTAAAATGTCAATGCAGTTGGGGGAAATTTCAGGGCATGGAATGAAATGACAGCTTATCCTCCCTCCTCCCTGAGGACAGGAGCACTCGGTACTTCCGAAATCCACAAAGTAAGATTTCCCCTCTGGGACTTTCCCATCCTTGAAGCCTGCTTTCACACAGTCATAGTACTGGTAGCCCTCACAGGTGCAGCCGTTTTGTATACATTTAGGACAGCAGGCGCCTTTTTCTAAAACATTTTCGATGCAGTTCTGGAGAACAGGACAGTCCACACCTGTGCAGTCTCTCTGGCTTAGACAGATGTCCACGTACAAAATCATCGAACATAGAAACAATGTTGCTCTTTGAATGTTCATTTTGGATTTTTTTTAAAAAAAAGTATTCACTTCTTCAAAATAAGCCTCCAAATGACAAGGATGTTTGCATTCTTTAGCCTGTAAAAGTAAACAGTGATTATTGATATAAATTTCACAGCTATTATCAGAAGCATATTTTTCACTTAATGACCTGTCTGCTTTAATTTGACAACATGCCAGATGTACATATTTTCCATGCTTAATGTTTTGGCACCGGGGAGGGTGAAAGCTGTGGTTTATATTTTGATTGCACATGGAAATTTGGCAAACGGTGATGTTGACTAAGGGAAATATAAGCAATAATACGCCAGCTACATTTCTCAGTGCTTGGAAAAAAAAAATGTTGCTCAATAACAAAAACACCCTTCATACAATACAATAGTTCAGTATTCAAAAATCTGTTCTCTGAGTTTCTGAATGCATGTAGTATATTCTTAAAAATCCTGTCTGCATCCCTAGATTATGGTGGATATATTGACTGAGTCACTTGCTGATATCTTCCCATAATAATTGTTTTCAGCAAAACTGTGCTTCTTGCTGCTGCCTACACTGAATTAATATTTTAAGTACATCAGACACGTTGATCTATACAAAGAATTATACAGGAGCTATAAATGTTTTTCATTAAAGTTCTGGGGACTTTTCTTGTATACAATACAGTGCAGAGACAGAGTGGCAGGATGCAGTCAGAGTGTGTCAAACCTGATCCTGTGAGAAAAGTGATGTGACTTCAGAACAGAGAGCATACTGAAAACCAGGTGGTTTCTATTTTACTTTTCCTGTTTTTCCTCTCTGCTTGCTCTAGTGCCAAGTGCAAAACACTTATGTGACATTTCCTACTAAACAGTATGATTTTAAAATTAGAGAATAGCCCAAAACTGTTCTGCATGACAAACTTGTCTTAAGCTATTTCCTGCAGAAATGTTTCTAACTTAAACAGAGTTCTTCCTGAAGCTTATCACGTTTGCACCAGCAACACTGTGGAGCAGATCCCCACCCAGTGAAGAGCTGCTGTAGAGGGTAAGAAAGAGTATATGCTCAAAGATGACTTTTCTTAAGGATAAACACCTGACTTGGGTTCGATGCTATCTAAACATATGGCTTTGAAATCTTGTTGTAAGTTTGTTTTCATGTGAAGTTGAGTAACTATTCAAAAAATATGAAACGCATCTACGCCAAGGTAATAAAATGAAGTCTAGATGTAATCACAATGGACTCCAGGTCAATAATGTGACATCTGTTGCCATGTCTTCTTTTCATAACTCAGGCACAGGCAGAACAACAAAGTGCTTTGCAGCTCCATTTAAAGAATCAATGATGTCTTTGTGCTCCTGCTGCAAAATCATTTTACCAGATCTTACGGTCTCTAACCAGCACTCTGTTGTGGTGCTTTAGCAGTGTTGAACTCAGCCCTAAAAGCACTAAAGCTTCAGCCTGTTTGTCTATAAAACCCATAGTAAGTGAAATGGTAAGTTAAACATGGAAAGGACCACTGATAAGGAAATCATAATGTTGTTTTCTGTGAATTAAAAATAGTCTGTGGGCCGGTGTGTTCGGCTCAGCTCAGGAAATGTCCTGCAAAGGATTTCAATATGTGTGTTTTGCCAACGCAGTAGCCAAAAGTTGACCTTTACCCTTGTGCCCACCGAGACACGCGCGCGCGTGCACGCAAACACTTGTAAAAACCGCTTTTGCCCTCTGCGCAGGAGCAAACGCTCTGACTTGCCATAATTTAAACTTTTTGTTTGATGGTTGCTAAAACAGAGTGTCACACCTATTAAAGCAAAGCACAAACTTCCAAATCATTTACAATCATTTGTGATGCGCAACACCCCGCCTTGACTGAACTGACTTGACTGAACGTCTCAGTCACAGAGCCGCACATAAAGATTACATAACCAAGTCTAATTCATTCATCAGATTAGCCGGACAGAACAAGAAACGGCATTCCAAAACACTCAAACTAATATTAGCTGTAATTAGACTGTGCAATACAGCGCGTTTAATCTCAGCGTCTGTTCATATGCTCACGTGATGTTTCATGAGATCTAAGTGGAAATCAAAAGAAACTCATGTTTGCAAGTACTTTTTAAATTTTATTTCTAAAAGTGCTTACCTCGCATTCCGGGATCTTGCAGCGCTGGTGTGCTTCTGAGCAACAGTTGTGCGTAAAGTTCGGGCTCACTCTTTGGCTGGGAGCGCCTCCGCTCTCTTTTTTGGGGAAGGGCGGGACAGACTGCTATAGAATTATTTCCACCTTTTCCCAGCTTTTTCAGCTTCCTTTTGAGCATAATGATTCATCTAAAGTACAAGAAATGACAACACTAAAATGTGCTTTGCGAGGAAAAAAATTAAGGAAGTTGATGTTGTGTAAGTCTGTTTGGAAATGCAATCCAATGACGACAATGAAAAAACAGTGCCGAGTATGATGTGGTCTTATATGAATATAAGGACGATTTAAACATCACGTTTGTTCTTTGTGTTGTACGTATTGCACAATTCACCTTGAAATCCTGCACCTTAGCAGCCAGATTAACACGTTTACTCACAAGTAAAGCTCATACCAGCATTATAGGCATCACATGTTGTCTGTGATCTTTTTCAATGGGGTTTTAGAGAAAGCTGTAAGTGTATTACAGCTTAAATTTTTCAGACGGGATAAAAAAGGACTCCTCTGTGAATTCTATCTTCTCAGTGTTTTCGTTGGTTTTTTTTGTTTTTTTTTTTTCAGTTTAAACTTAAGGAATCACAGAGTCACTTCAGGAATAAAAACAGACAAAAGCTGCCTGGTTTGGTGAATAGACTGATCAGCCAGGCGGATCGGCCAGTGATCACTTTGTTTCAGGGCCCTCCCTTGAATAATCAATGACATGGATGAGGCAGTTGCCCTATTATTAGTATTCTCTGCTTATTATAATCAAATGCAGGCACATTTGCACAAGTCACACTCTTGTGTGACCTCCCAGGTTCTTATATGTATGTCCTGCTCAAATGAAGTCTTTATGTCTCATCTAGTGCACAGTTCAGAATAACTACTCTACGTATTTGTGACTTCTTTACAGTGCATGGATCACAGAATCCAAGGAAACAGCGCATCCAAGTCCTTGACAGCCCATTTAAACGTGGTTGCACAACTTAGATTAGTGCGTGAGTCAGCTACAATTTTTTTTTCATGGGTCAGTGATATGATCTCATCCAGAACACCTGGTAGGCAACTTGTGTTATACCCCAGCAGGAGAAACATGTATGACGTCCACTGGACTCAAGTTCATCCTTGAACTGACCCACACATAAGATAATTAAAAATCAGAACAAATGAGCTAAGTGGTTGGGGAGCTATTCTGCAGAGAGACTGTTGTCACGCCTTTGCAGAGCATTGCCCTGCTATGCGTTGCCATTGTGTAGCTGTTAAAACATAGCTACACAATGGCCATCAGCTCCTGACCTTTAGACTGAGTGGCAGGCAAGTAAAATTCCCATCAAAAGTATTAAAGTTTTGCAGGAGCCTTTCTTCCACAGACAAATGAAAAAGATGGCATAAAACACATTTCCTGTGGGCACCTGCAGTAATATGTATGTTAAAATGCACTTTACTTACACTTATGGTAATTACCACAACAATTTCAACAACCACATATGCTGGTTTCAGTTCTAAATTGTACTAAAACCAACACATTGTACCAGATTCAACATACTATACAATTAAAATGAGGCCTGTAATTAACAATGTTTTAACAGAAATGAAATCCTAAATGCCTCAGGCTTTGCAGATTTCAGAACATTTGAGGGCTTCAGACTCCACAGAGATGTTTTCATGTTACAAGCAGGGACCAAACGATCTTTTCCCCCACAGTAGTTGACCCCACTGACTCTTCTGGGTCTTGAAACTCTCAGTGCAGTAATAGCTCTCAGCCGGTGAGATAATGTCATCTGACACGCACTGATTTAGGAGAGCTAATTGCACCCCACACTGTTGTAATTTCTTATTCATGCATGTTTGAATGGTGACTTATGGCCACTGATAATTGCCCAAGCCCAATAACTGCACCTCTGCCTTGTATTATCCTACCAAATGGGCAATTTTGCTTTCTTATGCAAGAAATATTGAATTAAAGTTTCATACAAAGTGTTTATTTTTTTTGATCGAGAGCAGTGACGTCTTTCTGCCCTCAGTTCATTTGATGGTGACAGTGCTACGCATGAATGCAGTTGGAGTTAATGTTATCTTTCCATTTGGTGATACATTGTCCTCTGCTTTTGTTTAAATAGGAGTGTTGGATAGTATTTGTTGTGACCCTTGCTAAGTAACAAGCAATATGAAATGGTGTCAGCTGATGGATTGCATATCTTTTAATAGTAATTAAACAAAATGTCACTATAATCATCGTAACACATAATGTGATTAAAACGCTGAGCAATACAGTTTGTCTGCCCGAATCCTATCAATAAGTACATGCAAACGGAATATCCCAAATGAATCTTCTAACAATACCGGTCACCAGAAACAAACCCTAACATCTGGCTAATGAACTGTAAATGTTGTAAAACCTCTTAATGAAAACGTTTCTCTTGTGCATTCCAATATGTTTCTTGTCATTGCTCTGCTGCAGGTCCACTGGATAAAGTGAAGAAAGGAAGTCTTTAAAGTAACCAGCAAAGATGGGGCACTAAAGCTCTGCAGGGGGCTACACCATTGGAAATTAGGACCCAAGTATAATGCGGTGAAAGTAGCTCCCCACATGTGTCTGCTAAAGACTTTCCAGGCTGCTGTAAAGAGCCTTGTCTGCTGACAGAGGGTGCAGCCCCATAGCGCAACGGGCTTTAGTTTAACTACAGCAAAATGTTGGATTCTGCTTGGTTTGTTAATTAAATATCTAACAGTCTGTAGTGGGTCATTAAATATTAAATGTCACTTAAATAGAATCACTTCTGCAAAATTACAATGCCCATGATCATTAATGTGCAGAGCTGCAAACCCAGACCCACTGAGCTCAGACTCCTGGCCATGCTAAAGAAATGGCAAGGGAATTTAAAGCATGTTGCAGATTGTGTAAATGGATTTAATACTTGCAGCACAGCTCTTTAGCCCTCCCTGTTCTGCCTGTTTTATTTTATGTAGACCATGTTAATCTGTAAGTAAAAAGGTGTTTTACTTCTCAAGGGAAATGTCGATATTTAAAGATTTTTTTCTTCTGTTATAATTCATAAAAACATAACCTAATGTAGCGTTGCACAGAGTAAAAAAAAAACAACCCTGTGGACATCTATACTCTTATCACAGAGTTGTACCATGGTAATCATTTGTACCACTCCCATCTCCCTGTCCTTTTTACATTTCTTAGAACACCCAAGAAAGTTCCCCGAGGCAAAGGCTTATTTCACCGGATAGTAACACCTTTTATTATGCCTACCTACAGCAGCTTTTACTGCGCCTCACACCTAGGGGACCTCTAAGGTTTGTGCTTCCAAAGCTATTTGAAGAAGTGACCCCTGCAAAGCCTATTACATTTCTGGTGAAAGGAGAACCACCATTTGAGAAGATTGCCAATAAGTAAGAGCTTAAGTAATCGCTATGGCCTGCTGCACCCACTTGTTTAGACCAAGCCAAGCATGGTGGCCAAGAAAAGTTCCTGATTTAAAACCAGGAAGGATGTGACTGCTGATGCATACCAGATGAGGAGACAATACATAAGATTGCCAAGCAGCTGCAGGCATTTGTGATGCAGGAAAATATTTAATGCACAACGTATGAGTGCTGCAGCATGAGTTTGGTCTCACAGTAAAGGTGAAAAGCTTTGAATGACCATTACCTAATTTTTAAGTGGTTTCCCATTACAACACATTGGAAAGTGAAATGGTAACCCTTAAAAAATAATGGTTAGTTAAATCTTCTGCATAAATATTCCCATTTATTTGAGAATTTATTTGAGAAGAAATCATATAAAAATCTATCTATTACCAAGAAACAACTCAGATTGAGTACAAACACATTTGCCTTGGAATGAGCTCAGTCCTCCGCTTTGTGTTCTGTAGTCTTGAGCCTCCTCCTGCACTCACAGAGTGTGACATTCAGGTATTGTTTTCCATGTTCACAGACATTACATCATTCACTCCTAACATCAATTATATGTGAGCTGCCCATGGACAGGGTACAAAGATGAAACTAAATGTGGTACTGGAGCTTGCACAGTGCAGCCTTGTCAAAGTAAATGAAAGCTGTATTTTTTTCTCGGGTTTCATTCTCAACTGGTATTATTGCACTAAAGAAAGATGTGTGACTTTATTTCAACCCCAAAACAGCTTGAAAAAGTCAAAACGAGTTGAAACAGCCATCACTTTAGTTCACGCTTCTTCTGTAGAGTCAACGTACGCTGCATTTATCATATATTTTGAATGCAACTTCATTGGTGATATTAAAATCTGCTGTAACACAGCGCCAGACAGTGATGGACCTTTTTTTGTTAATGCTGTCTGACGAAAACAATATGTCACCTTTGGCACAAAGCAGCATTATGTAAAACATATCAAAACCACAGTGCATCTGCTAATCAAGTCGTGTCTATGTGTCTAGAAGATGAAAAATTCAGGAGGAGCATTGCTGTATTAACTTCAAAGGAGACGAGAGGACAGATCAGAAATAATGCTGCCGCCAGTTGAATCCGCAGTGTATAATTAACAGTCTGTTAACAATTCATGTTTTATCTCAGGACCAATTTTTAATGCCAGAAATGATCTCACACACAAGGGGAAATTAGATTTGAGATTTTTAGAGCATTGCCCTTGATTTTTTCAGGCATTAAACTTTCAAACACATCACTATTCAGCTCATTTTTATTCATATGGCTTCAAATCATTGTTCATTTGATAAATGCTGCAGTCTTTCAAGGGAAGTGGTGATTTAAAATGAACTTTTTATGTTACTGTTATCTATGCCTGATGACAAATAGGTAGCTGTCAGTGACACCTAGGGGTAAAAAGTTGAGCATTGCATGTTCATGATTAATACTCAAGGCCCAAACATGCAAATATTGGTAGATTTTCTTTAAATACCTCAATAAAATAAATGTAATAAGCAGATGTTAATGATTTCTCCCATGATGTGTGAATCATAGACTATGGGTTAAGTTTAAAAATCTGTCATAAAGTACAAATTTTCTTTATGACAGTTACTTGCGGCAGCTAGCCTCTAAATCATATGCAATTTATAGTCAGTCAGATGTTCTGACAGAGCTGAAATCCAACCATCTATCGATTTATCAGCTGGATGGATGTTTTTCAGGATCACAGATGGGTTGGTACATTTATTTTTGTAACTTCTAGTTATTTTAATAACAGTTCATTTCAATTACAGTCCTCTTAAACTCCAAGGGTTTTTTGGAGTTCCTGCTCTCAGATAACATGCCCAAAATGAATAGAGTATTTTTAGTAGTTCTGAGGTAACTTCAGCTTGTTCAGCTGTTTTCAACTGAAAGATTCAGCTCACAGCTTTCACGTTGCACTTTCGCAGGAAATGCAAATTTTTCTAGTTTTGTTTTGTTTTAGTTTCTGTTTTCACATCTGTTTTCTGTTTGTTTGTTTTTAGTTTAGTTTTAGTTAAATATAATAAACTGTCTCTTCAATTCGGTTCAAGTTCATTCAGTTCAGTTATACTGAAATGTGACAACACAAACATAGCATTTTTAAGATTACTGTATATAATCTACATGGCTGCATAAGCTATATAGACAACCCCAGTCTCATTGAAGATTATGCATCACTGCTTGCTTGGTGTATTGCTAAATTTGGCAAAATTTAGAAAGACTAAAACTAAAGACATTTCCTGTTTATTTACTTTAGTTAATGACTGGGAAGGGCCTTTGAGTGCAGTTAAGTTACTGCTATGCTCAAGAAACTATTATGTTCAAGATTTGATCTTTCTGATCTCTTGTGATATTGGGCACTGTTGTCCTGGAATCAGTCATCATAAGATGTAGGTATACTGTGGTTATAAAGGGATAGATATTGTCAACAACAGCACTTTAGTAGGCTATGGTGTTGCTCAAACAATGCTGAGCTGAATTTAATTGAAATGATTTCAGTTCAGGTTTAATTCTATTCTGTTCAGTTCTGTAATGGACATTTGTTTGTGTTCTATATCATTTGACTTATAAGTCCTGATTTACTTAATAGACGACATCCTGGGCTTTCCATTGATATCTCATATGTTTGGGTGTCCTCTTTTAACTCCAAAGAGGAAGGAAATAACAAAAAACGTTCAATGGGAAGATTAAAAAATTTTATATATATCAACAAAAGTCATGTCAAGGCATTTTATATATTCTACTAAGGGGCCAAAAGTGTGCCAAGAAAATATTTCTCACACCATTACACCACCACCATCCTGAATCCCTGATATTCATTTCAATTACATTTTATTTATATGGCGCCAAATCACAACAGCAGTTGGCTCAAGGCACTTTATATTGTAAGGTATATTGTAAGGTAAAGACCTTACTACCCTAGCAAACAGACGAACCCCTTTCAGCAAGCACTTGGCGACAGTGAGAAGGAAAAATTCCGTTTTAACAGGAAGAAACCTCGGAAAAAATCAGGCTCAGGGAGTAGCAGTCATCTGCTACAACCAGTTGGGTGCAATGGCAGAGAGATGGGACATAATCAAACTGTGGAAGAGAGCCAGAGATTACAGATAACTCTGGCTGATACACAGCAGGATGAATCCGTGCCTTCATGCTGTATATGCCAAATGCTGACCATAGCATCCAGACAATCTCTGTTGTTCAGCTTTGGTGAGTCGGTGCAAATTGTAGCATCAGGTTTTCTGATCATAGTTGACAGGAATGGGACCAGTATGGCTTTTGTTGTAGCTCACCTGCTTTAAGGATGAGATGTCCCTATGCATAACGCTACTTTTGGCTGCTGCCTTAATTACAAGGGGTCACCACAGTTAGTAGCTCTCCGTGTTTGACTTGGCAGATTTTTATGCTGGATGCCTTTCTCCTCCCTTCCCAACCCCTTCAGGATCTGCAAATGTATAATGAGATGCTCTTCTGCAAACCAAGTGGTTATTTGAGTTACTGTTGCCTTCTTATCAGCTTGAAGCAGTCTGACCATTGATGCTCCCTTTATATTTTTTCTCTATATTTTTTTTGACTATTCTGTGAGGGAAAATACTTAAACCACTCCATCTGGCACCAACAACCACTTTCAAACTCACGTAAACAACGTTTCTTCCCTGTCCTGATGCTTCATCGGGTTGTCTAACTTCACCGACCTGCTGCCATGTGATTAGATATTTGCATCAACGTGCAGATGAACAGGTGTCCCTAATATATCCTAGTATATTAAACTTGTCATTTGAATTATATTGAATTAGTTGACAGTATACCTTTAAGAACGAACTCACCCACTCTCCCCCTCCCCCCTTTGTTATGACGTTTCCTCGCTCCCGGCATGCTCGCTGGAAGTCCAATTATTGCTAATGGCGGGTATTGTACGAAACATGCGCATTTTAAGCTATCGTCTGCTGACTGTGAAAGAGTAAATTTCATATTAATAGTTGCGTTGTGTCTCGAAGAACCTTGGAGTATAAACAAAGCTGAGGAGTCGAATAGAGCACCGAGACATTGTAGTTCTTAACGTCATGCGGCAGCTCTCCGTTAACAACTGATACGAACTGAAACTGTGAGGAAGGCAGCGTGTGTTTGATTGAGAAATAGCTTCAGTGGTGGCAATGCTAGCTCACCTAACCGCCTGTCTCGGAGCCATAAGTCCAAAACTACTGCGGAAATAGCTAACTTAATGAGACGGAGGAAGTTTAGCTAGGACGGAAACTTAGCGTTCATTCATTCGACCGTTGGTAAATCACTTGTGAATCGGAAATGAAAGCGCTGACATTATCACTGTTGGTGTTGCTATTATTATTAACCGTTTATCAGGTTAAGTGTTCCTCCAAGCTCAATATTCCCAAAGTGTTGCTTCCGCTTGCCAGAAGTACAAGAATTAACTTCACACTGGAAACAACTGAAGGCTGCTACAGATGGTGAGTAGACAAACTGGAAATGCTTAGCCGAAGGGGGTGTCGAGTTGCATGGTGCATATGAGGCCACATGGCAATCTACTGTATGCACTGTGTGTACAGTTGAGGCCATAATCTGAGGACCACAAAGAGGCTAAACTTTTTAGGCTTAACGTGGCTTTCCAGTGTCATTTGTTAGTTTTTGAGTTCATCTTTTAATCCAAATTAAAGCTAATATAAGTTAACTGCTATATGCAATCTTAGTTTCTCTTGATGTCAGAAGGTGACAGTGTTGTTGACTAAGGAGTTCATAGTGGGTGGTCTTGGTGGTTTACTAAGCTACACTGCAATTGCAATTGTTTCTGATATGTCACCCAAGTACATCAACAAAAAAAACAAAAACATGTAAAGGCTTCCTAAAAGTATAATTTACAGTAGAGCAAAGCAGAATTTTATAACAACAGTACGTTATAAAATAACCAGGGAGTGTATACGACTTATCGCTGCCCTTGTTCTTCAGGTCCTCCACCAGACCAGAGGTCGCAAGCATCCAGGCTGTGGATGAGGACCACATCAGGGGTTGCTCCCGGAAAGCTGTTCTCCAGGCTCTTTCCACACAGCCGTCCAGACTGACCAGTATTATCCTAGCTGAAGATGTTGGTAAGAGCAGCAGTAGGCTTGAATCAGCTGCCATTGGAAATTGATGCAGACAGTCAGATTGTCAATCAGGCCGTCAGATTAAAGAATATATTGTGTTATGGTTTAATAACTCTCCACACTGTTGCATAAAGATGTAGAGAAATGTTCATGATCATGCAGCTTCCATCAGGGGAAAAAAAATTGCATGCTGTATAATTACAGTGTGCAATACAGCTTAAAAAATACGCTATAAAGTAGAAATGACAGCTTAAGGTGGAAATGGGGTACAATGCGCACTTAAGAGATATAGTCATGACAAGTGCTATGGCTGTAATTTTGCTTGTAATATTTAGATATTTTTGAAAACACCAGAAGTCTGAGGTGTATGTAGTCACTTTATTAGACCAGTGCAAGAACAAGCATGTGTCTCAAAAGACTGTTTTGGAAAATGGAGAACTAAGTGAGAGAAATGGGAACGTAATTAACCTCAGCAGCTCTGCTTTTAATTTGCAGTATGATTAAGACATTCGTCTGATTCTCTTTCTCTATTCCTGATCCAAGCAGACACATCTCCTTTCTAAGCCTGTGTGCAAGGAAGTATTTGTGCACTCTGCAGACACCACTCTGAATTTTTCTGAAAAATCCTGGTAGATCAGCAGTTTCAGAAATACTCAGACAAGTCCATCTGGCGAAAACAGTCGTGCCACATTTAAAGTTACTTGAATCACCTTTCCTCCTCATTCTGATGCTTTGTTTGAACTTCAAACCGAGCACTAGATAGGGGAAATCTGCTATGTCAGAGTAATAGGACTGAGTGATGACTGCAAAGTTATGTTTCCATGTTTAAAAATGGACTTAACAGTTCCCCGTAGTTTAATTCAAATTAGATAACAGAACTCAAACAGCCTAGAAATTCTGTGGTGGCATGTTGTCGAGGGTTTTTTTTGTATTGACAGAGGGTTCTTTATCTCACTTTTTATGGGGTTACAACCACACATTTTTGCGGTTTAATTTTTACAACTTCATTCTTATCAATGCCCCTCCTGGATCTCTTATTGTCTCTTTAGGGTTAGATCATTACTTTATAATCTATCCAAATAATATCTAATGGTTAGCTTCATACAAATCATTGTTGCACAACACATTTTCTCCATCCTCCCTTCTTTGCAGTTGTGAAATAAGCTGTCATCTGTTGCCTGAGACCCTGTGTCATTGCTGTGACATGGTTACCCTGCAACATACATCTGAAATGTTTCAAACAAAATAAATCTATTTTTTCACAATAACTGAGCAGTTTTAGGTTTCCAAAAGCCTAATTTAAAATAGCCTTTTCACTCACTCTTTCATGCCCACTAACCAAAAAAGCCACAACATTTGACTTCACTGATAACTCTGCATACTACAAGGAATAAAGGAAGCTTTAGAGCTGCTGCTCTCCACTCTCATTTCCATACACTCGTGATAAAATGTTTTAGTGGGGAAGTAGATTTCAGGCTTTGCATGTCAAATCAAATCCTGAAAAGCATTTGATTCAATTTGGAGAAAATGTCCCTACGTACTTAATAGTCTTGTCTTCTGTTTGCAGTTACAGGACAGGTGCTGCGTTGTGATGCTATTGTCGACATCATCAGTGAAATCCAGATAGTGTCCACCACCAGAGAGCTACATCTTGAGGATTCACCACTGGCACTCAGGATTCATGCACTGGACTCTGAAGGTGACATTAAAATGGCTTCTTATTGGAGAGTGCTATTCTAATTTTAGCCTATTGGTGTTATTGATGAGGTAAATAGTTCCTCATATTGTGCTAACACTAAGCTGTAAGGAGTCCACATTATTTATATTGTGCTCTGAGTGTTCAGAGTAATGAGTTAGCTGGCTCAAGGTAGTGTTTTCTTTGCCCCTCAGGCTGCTGCTGTGAGGTGGCTTTTTGTTCTGTTCGACTGGTTCCATTTAGGCCTGGCACACTTAGTTTAATGAGCTGTAGCTACAGCCTGATTCTTTCTGATGGTGGCTCGAGCGTCTGGTGTTATGGGTGTTATGCCATTTTTGGTTTTGTTTTTTACATTTATTTATTTTTGAAGACTTCGGAGTATACGCCATCTAAGGAATCTAAAGGGTCTGTATGCATCTTGTAATGAAGTTCTCTTTTGGTTTTGTTTCGCCTATTTCAACTGCTTATTAAAGACAGACAATTGATTAGTTGTAGTTTGGAGACAATGATAGCGAGGCTAAGGCTAAGATGGTTTGGCCGTGTTCAAGGGAGGGATAGAGGATATATTGAATAAAGGATGTTATACATGGTGATGCCAGGCAAAAGGAAAAGACGTGGACCACAAAGAAGATTCATGGATGTAGAGGAGGAGGAAATGCAGAGGGTTGGTGTGAAAGGAGAGTGTGCTAGGGACAGGGTGAGATGTAGGCAGATGATCAACTGTGGCAACCCCTAAAGGCAACAGCTAAAAGAAGAAGGAAAAAAATTAGATGCAGCCACTAATGACTTTGGCCTTAAACCACAAGTTGAAATTTCATTGCAGATAATCCTCACCAAGTCTCACATAGCCATGTTTTATTTGGTGACTTAAATAAATATTTTCTTATATTGCAGGAAACACCTTCAGCACCCTTGCAGGTCTAGTGTTTGACTGGACCTTAGTGAAAGATGTAGATGTGAATGGATTCTCTGACTCGTACAATTCATTACGGTAGGTTTGCTTGTGTTATTACTTCAAGGCTGTCTTGAACTACATGATTTATTTAAACTCTGATGGTAAACTAAAAATAAAAAAAGTTATCTAGCAAACTGACTGCTAGTGTAATCATAAACAGCTTATTGGACAATCCTATTGGATTTCCCTGTGCGGTATTTCAATTTGATATTTTTCTTCCTGTAAAAACCCATTTATCTTGAGGTTAAATATAATACAGAAGGATTACAGCTTACAGTGTAGCCTCATATGTAAAATATAGCCGCTATGGATAGAGGGGTATTGAAGAAGTACTTATGTTCTGCTGTTTAATAGTTGTTTGATAGTAAAGATTAAACACTTCTTATGGTATTAATCTCTTGATTTGGTGTTGGTGGTCCATTCTGTGCTGCACCAAAAATGTAACTACACTGACTTGAGTAATGTATTTCTGATTTCTTTTCTGTGTTCAAGGGTACTTAAATTCTCAGAGTCCACATACACCCCTCCTGGATACATATCTGAAATGGAACGAGTTGGAAAACAGGGCGATATTATTTTAGTATCAGGACTGAAAACGGGACATGCAAAGCTGAAGGCAAAAATACAAGAATCTCTTTATAAGGTAAGTTGTTTCGTGGTGCAAAGTAGAGCAGGGCGATATGACCAAAAATATTTATCACGATATACATTTGAAAATTTGCAATAACGATATAACTGACGATATAATTGACACTAGACAAAATACTTTACAACTCCTCAACTTTATTAGTGCAAAAAAAAAAAAAAAATCAATGTATTTTCACTTAAACAAGCAGCTTTTTTAAGTGCATTAAAGTTATATAAAAAATTAACAGTGCAAATTCCTTGCTGACAGTTTAACCAAAAGGCATTTCCAGTGGAAACTGGCCGACATATCCTCAGCATAACCATGTATAGTATCCACAAAACTTAAAAAGAGGTTATACACATACAATACGGTGATATTATGTTGAAGCACAATACGTATCACTCCGCGAGGCGCCTGCCTACGATAGCCGTAATGCTCCGACAATCCATCAAGCGGTGCGGGTTCGTAGCTTAGCAAAGTCGTACTGAAACATTTGACAGATTTTCGAGCGCCGTGTACCACATAAAATCGTTTCGAGGTCAGTAAACACAACCAGAATTCATAGATAAGGCACACGGGATTATAAGGGGCACTGTCGATTTTCAGAAAAATCAAAGGATTGATTTTAAGTGTGCCGTATTTTCCAAAGAACACGGTAATAACGACAGCCCGAAAGCATGCACTACCAAAAATAGTGCTTTGTTGTGTATCTGACGGATGAAAGCTAAACCAGTTCCACACCACTGAAGTTGCAGCATTTTTACAAACCAATTCTGGTTCATCCGTTTCATTCAGCGATCCACTTTCGCTCTTCTCATTCTGCGTCGCCGCCATGTGCGTATGTAAACATAGGCACTGCGCATGCGCGTTTTAACCATATTCTATCGCGATATTTCATTTTCTTATCGTTGCCCAACATTACACCCGTATTGCCGTGAACGGTATGATATAGCCCAGCCCTAGTGCAAAGGACATGGTTTTTTTTTTGCTGTTGTTACCTGTAGAGAGTTGAAATATTTCCCTTTTATTGTTATAATTATATTGTTTATTTATTTATTTATGCATGTATTTATTATTGGAAGGTAAAAAGAAGTCAGAGTTCTGTTAAAATTTGGCCCATTTTGAGTAATAACTTAGTTTGGACACGAAGACATCTAAAAATAGCAAAATATTACATAACAGCAGTACTTTAGGATGTCAAGGCTGCTGTGACAGTTAAATTGTGTTTCTGTCTTGTCAACATTTTTTTTTTTTTTTTTTTTTTTGTTAGATGGCATTTTGTTTTCGTCTGACGCACTTTTATTCTGAATAAATGTCCAATTAAGTCCATATGTAACAAAGGAAAGTTATTTTTGGCAGTATAGAAAATCTGCAGAAATGGCTGTTGGGCACTTGTAGTTTGAATTCATATCAGCATTTATAAAACTGCAGTCCGTTTGATCTGGTTTGAAAAGGCGGGAAGCTGAAGCTGTGTTGTGTTGTGTAACCATGGTATCCATGCCACAGGATGTGGGTGCTGCAGAGGTGAGGCTGCTGATCTTAGAGAACATCCTGCTGAGCCCCGCACACGATATCTACTTGCTGGCCGGAACTTCGATCAGATACAGAGTCTTGAAGATAAGACAGGGCACGATAACAGGTCTGACTCTGTTTAATGAGGAGTGAAGTTCTTCATTCAATGTTTACTTAACTTGATGTACATTTCCTGAAGCTGTATGCAAAGACATTCAGTAGTACTACATGAGTGTAGCTGATATATGAAGTGAAAATGTAGTGGAGTCATTGATGTCACAGATGAGAGGAGCAGCTCTGCATGGTACATAAATGCCAACCTTTCAACTAATTTCTCTTTGTTTGTCTAGAGCTCTCCATGCCTTGTGATCAGTATGAGCTGCACCTTCAGAACAGTGTTGTTGGTACTAATGGAAACCCAGAAGTTGCTGTGGCCAGTCTAGATCCAAGAACCTCCACTGTTACAGCAGTTCAGCTGGGACACATCAATGTGGTGCTGGATCATAAGAGTATCCTTCTGATCAATTGCACCTCTATTGAGCAGTTACTATTCTGGTCTAGTGCTGTGCAAAAGTCTTGAGCACTTTTCATTTGTTGATATTTTACTAGGAAAATGGATTATAAACGGAATGATTAAACATGTACAAACATAAATGGAAATACAGTATATAAAACAAAAATAAAGTTGGTATTATTCTAGTGAGCTTGAAGATCAATATTTAGTATGATCAACTCTATTCTTCAACCCAGCCTGAATCTCTTTGGCAAGTGTTCTTGTAATTTAAGTAGTTAAATCCATAATAGTTCTCCAAACTTCTTGAAGGACATGCAAAGCTCTTCTTTGGATGTTGGCTGACTTTTCTTTTGTATTCTGTGAAGATGATCCCACTCTGCTTCAATAATGTTGAAGTCTAAGCTCTGAGGAGGCCAATCCATGACTAATAGTGTTCCATTGTGTGCTTTTTCTATTCCGGTATGCTTTTACTGCATTGGCAGTGTGTTTGTGATCATTGTCAAGTTGAAAAATAAAGCCACTGCCTATCACACGCTTTCCAGATGGTATTGCGCGGTGGATCAAAATCTGATGGCACTTTTCTGTGTTCATTTGTCCATCAAATTTGACAAGATCTCAAACACCACTGGCTGAAATGTAGGCACCACACCTGTTACAGTGGATTTTGGAGTATGTGTTATTTTTGGAATTTTTCATACATTAAACTGAACAAATGCCATCAAATTGGTAGCAAAGTGCACACAGATGTATTATAAAATTGGGTTCTTTGCTAAACTGTCTGTGTAGACACAACATTGCTTCATCCATTGAGTTGGGTTCCTTTTTTTATCCTTGAATCAATGTTAAGGGACTTCACAAAAATGTCCAAAGAAAAGATCTTCAGGAAGCCTGGAGAACTATTGCTCAAGATCACTTGAAAAACAATTACAAGAAAGTCTGACTCTTTTGAAGCATAATATAAAGAACTGAGTGGTACCTCAAGACTTTTGCATGGTACTGTTTAATCTAATTTTTACTGCAACATGTGTATTCTGTTATTTGCTTATTAACTGAAGTGATTAAGTTCTTTTTTTTTTTTTCTTTATTAAGAGGAGTCTATCATTTTAATTTTTCTTAACAGTATCTTCTCAGGCCTTCGGATGCAAGGAGTGTCTCGCCTACCCAATAGCACCCTATATGTTGTTGAACCAGGCTATTTAGGTCTGTTTCGTTTTCTTCACTGAAAGTCTAATTTTATAAAAAAAGTTGTGTGTTTTAGATTAAGTTGACCAATATTTTGTCTGCAATTTGTTTAGGTTTTAAAATTCACCCAGGAGATAGTTGGATTCTTGAAACTGGAAGAGTGTATGATATCCACATTGAAGTATTTGACAAGTCTAGCAACAAAATTTACCTATCTGATGTAAGTGCTTCCATTAAATCATTTACAGTGTACTACTTGCAGATAAAAATCAAAATGTAGGCAGTATTTTATAAATCTGTGTGGCTTATTTTTTTTATTTTGCAGAATGTCCGTATTGACACTACTTTCCCTTCGGAGTATTTTGAAATCCTGGAGTCTTCTTTGAATGGCTCATATCACCATGTCAGAGCACTCAAGGAAGGCCTGACGCTTATTGATGCAACCTTAAAAGCTGTCGTGGATAAAGTAAGTTTAGATGCAGCTTTGACCCTGGATTTATTATTATTGCAATAACCTACTGACACTTTCCTCCACTTCAGTCGAGAGGTCTCGATCATTTCCTGTGCTATCTGTTCTCTTTCAGAGTGGAAATGTCCATCCTCTCGCCAACCCAGTCCACAATGAACAGGATGTGGAAATCTATAACCCCATAGTTCTTAGTCCCAGTATTCTCACATTTCCATGGCAGCCCAAAGTTGGAGCTTATCAGTACACAATAAAGGTAATCATTCCTTATTTAAGTGACTTTTGTTATGGGTCAGCCAATTTAAACTTAACATCCTCTATAAATTGCTTTAGCATTTGCATTCTTTCATATTCTGTGAAACACCGTAGATCAAGCTTTATGTTACCATCAAGTCTGACTGTCAGATCCAAAAATTTGGAGTCATTTTTATTAAAAAAAAAAAGAAGAAAAAAAAAGACACCTGTTCTTTGGTGCTTTTCAGGCAACAGGAGGTAGTGGAAATTTCAGCTGGACTTCCTCAAATGCAGCTGTTGCCACAGTGACTGTGAAAGGGGTGATGACTACAGTTAGTGACATAGGCGTCAGTGTAATTTATGCTCATGATCTACGTAACCCACTACACTTTGGCCAAATGAAGGTAAGTAAACACCGATTTCAAATGAGATATTTATATCTCATTGTATGAGATGTCATTGATTCTTCCAACTTTAAATGCCAAAGTACATTACTCACTTTTCAGTAACACTCTTCACTGTGTTTTGGATCATGCTTTCTTCCAGGTGTATGTTGTTGAGCCTGTAGCAATGGACTTTGCTCCTTGCCCAGTAGAAGCCAGGTTAGGCCTCATACTGGATCTGCCGCTCAGGATTTTTGGTCTGCTTGAAGAGGGGGAAAAAGAGCGGGTCATGTTAAGTGACTGTTCCCATTTTGACCTGGTGGTTGAACAGGAGAACCATGGCATCTTTGAACTACTAGACGGTGAGTCCTGTTAGTCTGCCTCGACTGGATTGTGATGATGCAAAAATGTAAGCAGTATGAGCTGGTTTAATAGTAATGCATAGTGTGGTTTTATTTCACTGTCCTTTTAGATAGACAATTGGTAATGGCTACTAAACAAATGAGGCTCATTCTGCCGAGTGAGGGAGGGTTAGGGCACTACACACATTATGTTTAGTGTCAATCCAATGCGGGCCCCACATTGCCTGCTTTTTTTTTCAGGGGGTGGAGGAGGAATGGGGCCAATAACTGCAAGTGTGTGGGTGGAAAATGTGATGTACCGTGCACCGTTGTTGATTGTTTTGGGGGTTTTTTCCGGGGGGGGTCTACTGGTGCCACCCATTGTTGATTTCTAGTAGAAGCAAACACTAGAATGAGAAGAAAACATTTTAGATTTCATCACAGTATTTATTATATTCTACATCTTTCCAAAATCTTTAGTTTTCCGTTATGGAATTGTTTTACTTACAATTAAAAGAAAGTATAATTAAACCTTGTAGAGTGTGACATTTTTTTTAATTTTTAATAAATTGTCATATCAGATTATCATGTACTATGACTTTCTCCGACCCCATTTTTCCTGATTCACAGGGAGGCTGGCTCCAGGCCAGGACCACTGCAGTGGAGTGAGAGCCAAAGCTTTGGCTCCTGGGTATACCGTGCTTAGTGTCAGCTACACTCACGGCAATGTTCATCTCAGTGCCAAGATCACCATTGCTGCCTATCTTCCTCTCAGAGTGAGTCTAAAGGTCTTGTCCTTTTCAGGACTTGGCTCATCACGATGGATGAGGCATTTGCACATAATATATTTTTCTTAAGGCTTCCAGGATTCATGTCCAATTACTGATTTCATTTTTGGGACATTTTTAGTTATTTTCTTTTTTGTGTGAGTGCATGTGTGTCTGAGATACACTGAAATACACAATTACTAATATATCTCAGTGTTTTCTACAGAATTGGATTCTGTTTGACATTTTGGGTTGTGCAAGCAAACAAAGACACACCCATCTTCCTTTAATAAATGATACCATACGTAAAGTGTGGCTGAGCTATTATTTCAGTTGCTAAGTACCTTGTTGTAAATAAATAAATAATATATTAAGCTGCCTCTGCAGTAAGTCTTTCGTCCTGTGGTCAAAGTTGAAGTCTATTTGTGGGAGATTTTTAGGAGTAGCAGCTAAATGTCATGAACCACCACGAAAGCAAGGTAATTCACCCTTCAGTAGGGTGATAGGGATAGTTGGTTAGCAGCAGTTGAATTAAAAAAAAAAAAAAAAAAAAAAAAAAAAAAGCAATAGCAAATCAATTGTCTGACTAATTGAAAAAATAACATGATGTCAAAATATACTTGAGCTGCTGTTACTTAACCTGGAAGTCCTGTTATGTGAAGTCTATGTGTGGGGAAACACTGTAAATGTCATGTCATATAAAAATTTTGGACTTTGAGGTGAAAGAAGAAAAGGAAATCGTAGTAAACTGCCAATAAACATGGATCTTATAAGAAAACAGATTCACTGAATCACATTCATGCAGATTAGTGAATGCAGACTAACCCTACAGAAATGCAATGATCGGCGAGTATTATATTTGTCTTCTCATTGGTTTCCTTTGGGAATTTTAGTATTGTGTTATACACAGGGGACACAGGTGTTTGTGTTTTTTTGTTTGTTTGTTTTTTGTCTTTTTAAAAGCAGTGTAAGACAAAGGAATAAAACTGACAACTATCTCAGTACAGTGACTGGATGCAACAGTTTGACATGTCACATCTTCTCTGCTAAAATATTGAGTCATTTTTGTGAACAACTGATACAGTAGCTGTCGTTTTTTGTGCACATTACAGTCGAGCTGTCAGTAGCATACGGCGTTGTTTGATGCCTCACATGGCACTGATTTGTGTTTTTCAAAATACTGCAGACATGTTTGTGGTGTTTCTTCGCTTGTTTTGCCCTAGCAGCCAAAGTTTGACCCAGTTTTATTTCTCTGCTGTGTAATACCTTGTATTCAACCTTAACATTTCCATAGCCAAGTTCTTCTTAACAGTTGAATGTTATTCTGGCAGGCGATTGACCCTGTATCTGTTGCTGTGGTGACACTGGGATCATCGAAAGACATGCTGTTTGAGGGTGGGCCGCGGCCTTGGGTCTTAGAGCCCTCGAAGTTTTTCTGCAACTTGAGTGCTGAAGATGAGGCCAGCCTGAGCCTTACCCTGATTAGTCCCTTGTCTCACAACTATAATCAGCGTTTGGTCAGGGCAACCTGCAGGGCCCTGGGAGAGCAGGTGGGACCTTAATTGTAATAGTATATCTTGTATTTACCATTCCCAACACTAACTAAAATATTGTGTTTCTAAAATGAATATCGTGGTTTAAAATCATGGGTAAAATCATAAATCTTATTCGTTCTATTGCCATTGCGATTAACATAACTCAAGGGTATCCTTAATAAATTACTTTGATGGCTTACAACCATTGTAAAAGTACAGCTGTTTATCTTTCAACTGAATTTTAATGTTATTTCCAGGTTCTGGAGGTGATGGTGGGGAACAAAGCCAGTGTGACCAATCCTTATCCCGCTGTAGAGCCAGCAGTCGTCAAGTTCGTTTGTGCTCCTCCATCCCGCCTTACTCTGGTCCCCGTGTATACGAGCCCACAGTTAGACCTGACCTGTCCGCTGCTGCAGCAGAATAAACAAGTGGTATGCATGTGGTCACTTTTTAATAGACTTCTTTGCTGTGTTTAGATGTGTAGATTGATTTTTATACTGCTACTTCTTTCATTTAATTATTTATTCATTGATTTTTAACACTAGCTGAAGAAATGTCAAGTTTATGATTTATTTATTTCTTTTAATATGATCTTCTGAAATTAGAGCTGTATGAAGGGGCACTGGAAAATAGCTAATTATATTTGTTAACAAAAAGAAGTCCAAGATCTTGGTGTTTTGTTTTTGTGTAATGGAAGTAAACTGTTTGGAAAGCACATTCATTATATAAACAATGATCTTCTAGGTGCCTGTTTCAAATTACCGCAACCCTGTTTTGGATTTGGCTGCTTTTGATCATCAAGGAAGGAAGTTTGACAACTTTAGCTCTCTGAGCATGCTGTGGGAATCCACAAAGGTATCGCTGGCCAGTATTGAACCCACTATGCCAATGAAGCTTCAGTTGCTCAGGGAGGGCAACAAACAAATGAAACTTCACGGTAAAAGTTCATATCATTTTATATCATTTGAACTTTAAATTTATGAAATAAAAACAGGAGAAAAATGTGATCTTAGGGCATTTGAATGGAATGGTCAGTTATCAGTTTAAGTATCACCAGAAATAGATTGTTTTTGTTTTTATCTACGATATTATCCATAACTTGCAAAATGAAAAAAAAACAAAAACAACTTGCATTGATTTCATGTATTTACTTTTTACTACTTTTTATGATCTGTGATAGGACGGCAGGAAGTTCTTGTCCACCAGCAGACGGGAATTGCTGCCATTACAGCAACAGCTCTCGGTTACCAGGTTTCACACCTGACTGCAGCCAAAGTCCCCAGTCCAGTAAGTCAAAATAGTTGCTCCACTAGCAAGTCATGCAAAACAGCTTCTCACTTCCTCTTAAAAAGTAGAAGTGGTTAACTAAGGTATTATACAAAATATATGAATTGTTTTTGTAATAAGGTCTCTTTTGCAAAAGGGATTCATCTCAGTGAGTTTAAGTTTTGTTTTGTAAACTTTTGTAAACTTTTCTGGTGCTCAGGACTTCATCAGCTGAGTTGTGTTTTTTTTGTTTTTTTTTTAAACAGCTATGTTGTCCTGTTAAATATATCTTTGACTCATAGTTTCTGTACAGGACAGGAAAAAGATATTTTTGCATATAATGAACGTGTGGAAAGCTTTAACTTTGTTGTCGTATATTTACATTATACATTTAATAACCTCAGTCATCATATTTGAACTTGTCTTCCTCTTCTCTTGCCTCTGTCCTCCTAAGTACGACCCCATGACTCCTGTCTCAGCCACTCTGGAGCTTCTGCTGGTTGAAGATGTGAAGATTTCTCCTGACACAGTGACCATATACAACCACCCGGATGTGCGAGTAAGTTATGGGATTACTGTTCCAGTGGAGAGACACATCAGTACATTTACTTTTTACCCCCCTAAGTCTGGACATCAACACTCTCACTGACTTCTCATGGCTTGTTTTACCAAAATGTATATTTAATGTTTATCATGAGGGATGTGATTTGATCTTTTCACCATTTCACCTCAGCAGGGCAGAAATGTGATTTACTCCCTCAGGTAACTGCTGAATTATTCAGATGGTGCTTATCACCACACGCAGTAGTAATGTGTACCCTTTGCCCCGTTTACTGAGTAAGCCTTCCCCTCTTAATCATGTGTGACATGGGAGCAGGGTTAAGCAGGTGTAGGGGTTAAATAACTGCCGGTGACCTGTGTTAGAGGATTTTAAAGAGGTGGTTATCTGTCCCCTTTTATGTAACATGCAAGGCCAGTTGCCTATCAGAAAAACAACAGTGAACACAGATGGTCTTCTGAATCATTTTTGTGATTAATTTTCACTGCAGACTGCTCACTCCAGTTTTGTTTTGTAGGTGAATCTGGCTCTGCGAGAGGGTTCAGGGCACTTCTTTGTCAATACCAGCATTAAAGGGATGGTGAATGTGGTATTCCAGGAGGCTCAGGGCACCGCTCAGGTAAGAAGGAACATCTTAACTGTGTCTTTGAGGAATATCTATAGTGGACTTGAACGTGTGTTACAAAATATAGAAATTCAGAAAAGTGTATTGAAATGTAATTGTTTCATTTGCTGTTTGCCCAGGTGTCTCCCATCCTTCCAGGCATGGTTAAGGTGATGGTTCATGACCTTTGCCTGGCTTTTCCAGCACCCGCCAAAGCAACTGTACATGTTTCTGACATCCTGGAGGTTTATGTAAGAGTGGTTGACAAGGTCAGTGTCCTGCCTCAGCCCGTCATCCTGGAGGGCTCTGAGCACTACTTGACTATTAAAATCTCTCAGTATCACACATCTCTGCAATGCTTCAGTGACTTATAAGCACTAAATATGGTTATTGTCTTTGAGCACTTCCCTTTCAAATTCCACTGAAAGTCAGCTTGTCTTTAACACTCATCATTAGGTTTGCCCTTCCTGTGAACCAGAATTATTTTGCTGCTAATGGATGCTTTTCATCTCTTACAGGTGGAGATTGGCAAATCTGTGAGAGCTTATGTCAGAGTCTTGGATGATAATAGGAAGCCATTCCCTGCCAGCTATTTCCAATTCATGAATCTTAAACTCAAGGCAGCTTCTGCAATAGTCTCTCTGAAGTAAGTAAT
This sequence comes from Oreochromis aureus, assembly GCF_013358895.1. Lineage (NCBI taxonomy): Eukaryota > Metazoa > Chordata > Actinopteri > Cichliformes > Cichlidae > Oreochromis > Oreochromis aureus. Next base: position 14,266,611 of record NC_052961.1, on the reverse strand, counting down.
AGAAAAGGTGTGTTTTACCTTTAGAATGAAAGGGCATCTAAGGCTTTATTTTTTTGTTTCTGAATGTCTCCTCTGCAGACCATTAGTGGAGTCCACAGAAAGCGATACTGCTGTTTTCTTGGTGAAAGGTGTTGCCATCGGTCAGACCACTGTATCAGCTGTTGTTGTGGATAAAAATGGGAGAAAAATTGCTTCAGCGCCCCAGCAAATAGAGGTATAATTTTGTGGGTGTTTTTGTAGTCGATTTGGGGTTTTCTATTAGCGGCACATTTTATACAGAAAAAACAACTTTTTTTTCTTGTTCTTCTTATTCTAGGTGTTTCCACCTTTCAAGCTAATCCCAAGGAAGATGATCCTGTTAGTTGGAGCAATGATGCAGGTACGTCTAATATTAAGGCTGTCCTCTGTTCATCTTCCTCCTTAGTTTATCTCCTGCTGGAGCCCACAGCTGGAACTCTTTATGATGTTAGCTTAATTTCTGACCTTTCCTGTCATTTGCTTCATTTCGCATTAATTAGAATTTATAATTAGAAAACATTTAATGTGTACTGTTACAGTTGAAGATTCCTATATTAAAATGGTCAGCGTTTCAAGTATGGTGGTCAACTGTGTGTGCAATAACTGAGCCAAACACTCAGTTGAGAGAGAAAGAAAGGAAAAGGAAAAAAACTAACAAGAGGAGCCTATAGAGAGTCCATAGACCATTTTTCTGCTTGCTAAAGCTGCCAGACTGAACAGGTTTATTTACAACCCCCCCCAAAAAAACTCTGACTTGGGACTGCTCCAAACCCAGTCTTTGCGTGTGTGTTCGTTCTTGGCCCCTCCCCCCGTGCAGTAGACAGGACAACCAGTCAGAAGAAAGTTGGGTTAAAAGAAGCGGGAACAGAACTACAATGACTTTTTTTCATGTGGATTGGCTGTGGGGGCTACACAAAGTCCCAATGTATTAAAATTAGGATTATTTCAAACCATGAAACAAGCCGATCGTCTTCAGTAGATCAGTAAGAAAAAGAACATAGACTTGGATAGGAGCACAACAGGTCTACGCTGCACTGGTAACACCCATGAGTTTATTCAGTTTAGTTAAGATCCCTTGAAAAAAGCAACTTTTAGCTATTCCCTGATTCACAATGGGTACCTGTCCATGTCTTTTGTGTCTCTTCCCAGGATCAGACCAGGTCTTTTGCTTGTTGGTGAATGTGTAAACCACTACACTGTGGAGCAACTAGTCAAGATTCCTCTTCAAATTTTAAATTACTCCTTCTCTTTTCAATCCTGCTTGTTTACAGATCACATCTGAAGGTGGTCCTCAGCCTCAGTCCAATATCCTGTTCTCCATTTCCAATGAGGAAGTAGCTTCTGTTAATCCCATGGGCCATGTCAGAGGTATTGCTGTTGGAAATGTTTCTGTGACTGGACTGGTCCAAGCTGTTGACGCAGAAACCGGGAAGCTAGTTGTGGTGTCACAGGTAAATGTATATCAGTGGTATTTAACAGTATAATGCTTGGGTGGGTTTTGCACATAAGACAGACAAAACTGTTTTGTTTCCTCAGGATGAAGTAGAAGTCGAAGTTGTGGTTTTGACTGCCATTCGAATCAGAGCACCTATTACACGAATGGAGACGGGAGCACAGGTGTGAACATTTTATACTTGAATCAGTACAACAGACTCAAAATCGAATCTTTGCTGTTTAGAGTCCAAGTAGCAATTTTATGCTCGAAATCTAAATCAATAACTGAACAGCGCAATTTTATTTTGTGTATTTCTAAATCTTCTTTCCTTTTCTAGATGCCTGTATATGTGATGGGTTTGACCAACAGTCAAACACCCTTCTCATTTGGCAGTGTGCTACCTGGTTTTACCTTCCACTGGTCCACTACTAAGAGAGACATCCTGGATGTCCAGCCAAGACACGTTGAGGTACCCGGCATTGAGGATTTTCATTCTCGCATTTGATATCATCTGCAGCTTCTATTTTTGTCTCTCATTTCCCATTGATCCTTTTTATTAGATTTACTTCAGACCTGGTGTCCATCCATTTCACTATGGTTTTTAAAACTAGCGTCTGCTTTGTCTCTGCTTTTCCCCTGCTTCCTCATCACTGTTGCCTTTTTATTTGATTTGCTGCTTCTATTTTTACCATGCTCATAATGGTCCTTGTCTTATCTAGGCTAATGTGGAGCTTCAGTCAGAGCACAACTTTGGCATGAGGGTGACTGGAAGAACGAGAGGGCGGACAGGGCTGAAGGTGGTACTCAGAGTTTCTGACCACACGGCTCAGCAGCTTGTGAACAACCTGCAGGAGCTCAGTGATGAGATCCAGATTCAGGTACCGCACCATGGCTATAGCTCACTTTTTATAGACCTCTGTAAACAATGGGAAGGGAAACACAAAGTACCATAAATACATCCTATTCAGATATTTTATAAATACCCCTTTTATGGAGTGCTTTGCATATCTTGACTGTGTCCCCTGCTGCTTCTCCATAACGGGGAAAGCTGGCATTTAAGGCAGCAGAGCATTGAAATTGCTGAGCTTTAGTAAAAATCTGAAGCTGTTAACTTTGTGAAGTGATAACACTGCAGATTATTGGGAGCGCAATGCATCCAACTTCAAATTGTATTAAACTATGACATGTCACTAGTGCAGAAACATCAAAGAATGATTAAGGCTCTCGCATAATTGGAGTTTCAACATTTTGCTTTGATCAAGGTCTATGACAAGCTGCACATGCTTAATCCCAAAGTAGAGGCTGGGGAGTTACTGATGGCTCCGAACTCGGCTCTGAAACTCCAGACTAACAGGTGAGTAGGAATCACCTGCACAGTGGGGGGTTTTTCTGTTCCATATACACATGAAAAATAGCTCTTCAGTACTTCATAGCATGTAATAAAAATATGTATACTGTTTGAATGATGTGAAAAATGATGTGATTTTGTTTTTTCTTGTCCAATAGGGATGGTTTGGGTGCGCTCTCCTATCGAATGTTAGATGGTCCCGACCAGGTTGTTATTGCTCAAGTAGATGATAAGGGCTTCCTCTTCTCTGGCTCTCTCACTGGCATCTCTTCTTTGCTGGTCACCTCACAAGAGACCTTTGGTGTCAATCAAACTCTCATCCTTGCTGTGAAGGTCAGTTTAAGAGCTACAACGTGAAAAGTGTTTGAGATTCATGGTTTAAACATGATATCATGTGGATATTGACTATAAAACACATCTTCTGACCTCCTGCCAAAAACTGTGTGCGGTCTGACTGCTGAAACCTTGATTAAACAAATTAAGCAGCTTAAAAAGCACAACAATATACAGATCTAATGCTTTTGGCTCAAACATAACACAAGTAAACACAGTTTCTAAATGTCGGTGTTACTTTTAAGGGTAAAAAACAAATTCCATACCTATATGGCCCAGTGTGAAAGTGATTGCCCCTAAACCTAATAACTGATTGGGCCAGCAACAACTGCAATCAAGCGTTTGCAATAACTGGCAATGAGGTTTTTGTGGATGAATTTTGGCCCATCTCGCCCCAAGACAGCTGGGATAGGCTCCAGCCCCGCCGCGACCCTGAAAAGGATAAGCGGCAGAAAATTGGATGGAATTTTGGCAGAATTGCTGTAATTCAGTTGGTGGGTTTTCGTGCATGAACTGCCCTTTTAAGGTAATGCTACATCATCTCAATCAGATTCAGGTCAAAACTTTGACTAGGCCACTCCAAAGTCTTCATTTTGTTTTTCTTAAGTGATTCAGAACCCAAGAGCCTTCAGCTTGACGTCACAAACAGATGGTTGGACGTTATCCTTCAGGATGTTTTGTTAGACAGCACAAAATGAGACCGATATAATGTCTGGTGGTCTAAGACTGGACAAACCAGATGTAATGGAACGCAGACCTTCCAAAACGTTTGGTCTCATCAGTCCACAGAATATCCTCCCAAAAGTCTTGGGGTTTTTAAGATGGTTTTTGGTAAATGTAAGGCGAACCTTCATGTTCTTTGGCCAGCAGTGGTTTTCTCCTTGAACTCTTCTATGGATACCATTTTTGCCCAGTCTCTTTCTTCTTGTTGAATCATGAACTCTGACCTTAAATGAGACATGTGAAGCCTGCAGTTCTTTAATACTGTTCTGGCGTCTTTTGTGACCTCCTGGATGAGTCGTTCCTACACTCTTGGAGTAATTTTGGTTGCTCGGCCTCTCCTGGGAAGCTTCATCACTGTTCAAAGTTTTCTCCATTTGTGTATAATGGCTCTCACTGTGGTTCACTGGAGTCCCAAAGCCTTAGAAATGGCTTTGTAACACTTTCCAGACAGAGAGATGACAGTGACTTTTATTTCTCAGGTGTTTCGTTAGATCGTGGCACGATGTGTTGCTTTTTGAGGTCTTTTAGCCTGCTTCACTTTGTCAGACAGGCTCTGTTTAAATGATCTCTTGATTCAATCTCTTGTTCTGTCAGTAATCAGGCCTGAGTGTGTTTGGTGAACCTGAAGCTTTCCAAAAAATCTGGTTAATCACAGTTAATTCATGATTTAACAAGAGGGGCAATTACTGTTTCACACAGGACCCAGTAGGTTTGGATAACCTTTCTCCCTTTATTTAGAGAAATCATCATTTATAAACTGAATATTGTGTTTACTTTTGTTATGTTTGTGTAATAATAAAATTTAAAACATATGTGACAAAAATGCAAAGCACTAGGAGTGATAGACATTTTTTTTAATCTGGTATTTTTGTGTGATATGGCTTGTACTTAAAAAAAACAAAAAGACAACTTTGTTTTTGCCTTTTATTTTTCTTATTTAAAATCCTAGCTTTTTTTTTTCATTAGAACCCAGTAAGAATACAGGAGAGGGTTTCTATTACCAGTTTTTTTTTTTTTTGTTTGTTGTTTTTTTTTTTTTTTTTATTGAATCTTTCTAAAAATATATTATCAGTAGTAACTGCCTGTCGTATGTCGGACTGAGCCTTTTTTCTTCTTCTCTGCCCACTGAGAATTGGCCCGTACTGGAATCGTTATAGCCACTCTGTAACTATTAGCAATAGCACAGGCCTTTGAAGTGACAGCTGACATCTCGCTGCAGTTACTGATTGCGACACTAATGTTATTCTTCAGGTGGTGCCTGTGTCCTATTTGCGCTTCAGTACCAGTCCGGTGCTCCACACAAACACCAAAGAAAACCTGAAGGCTTTCCCCCTGGGAACTGTACTCACCTTTACTGTCCACTTTCATGCCAGCACTGGAGAAGCACTACACAGCTCCAACTCCCACCTTACATTTACCACAAACAGGTGAGAGACTAAGCAACCTATAGGTTCTTTAGCAATTCTCATTAAGCTTCAGGCTGTATGACTGTCAGATTGAAGCATGACCTCTAGACAAAGAAAAAGAGGAAGATTTATTTTTCTGTTAGTGTAATACCCCAAGCTTGAAAAGCTATTATCCTTCTGTTCTGGGCCCTATTTATAGAGGGGAAAAAAAGCAAGGCCTCACTTTGAGTACTCATTTTGTGCATCTTCGCCCAGCCTCGCATGAGCTAATGTCTACAATTATTTAAAATACAGCAAACCAAGTCATGTCAACCCACAGCCTTCCTAGCCATTATCAAATTTATTTCAGGTAGCAGGTTATCCATCAGTGTTCTCTATTCAGTGTTTATATATATATATATATATATATTTTTTTTTATATATATATATATATATATATATATATATATATATATATATATATATATATATAATATTTTTTTTTTTTTTTTTTTTTTTTAGACATAGTACATATGGTATCGTTTGGCCTGTTCATGCTGTCGGCCATGAAATGAAAATGTGATGCTTTTATAAGGTGTTGTAGGTGCATAAATGCAATAAATGGGAAATTGCATCTCATTGCTAGGTGGTAGGAACATGATGGTTTAATATATCATGTATAATTCAGCTTTTGTGTATATAAATGAGATGTTACTGCTGTGAAAACAGTAGGATGCTTTCATAAGGGTTTGTAGGTGCATAAAAGAAGAAAAAGAGGTCATTGTAGCTCGTTGCTAAATGGTTGCCAGGCAACCTGATGGCGTCACATATCATGCATAACTGAAGTTTTGTGGAAATGAGATGTTGTTGTGATGAAATTTAAAAAAAAAATATATTATACAACTCCTGATTGTGTTGGAGCACTTGACAAACACGCGAATAGAGAATTTGTGTATTATAAGATAATATTTGACCTGCCGTTTTTTGTCTTTCATTCCACACATGACTCATCTGTGTGACAAAAATATTGGCCACTCAGGTGATTTGAGGCAAGACTTGCATAGTGCTCTGGGTCAGCACTGTCTGGTGGTCTAAGACTGGACAAACCATGAACAGTGTGCTGGAGATGTGGTCCCCTCACAGCTTGGAAAACTATGGTCTTAGTGTGAAAGGGCACTTTTAAAGGTCCCTTAGAGTCCACACCTCAGCAGTATAGAGTTACTTTGACTGCAGGTGAAGGAACAACAGCTTATTAGCCAGTGGTGGTCATAATGTTTGGCTCATCGGTGTATATCTTTAATACTAACATTAATTTTGTTTTATTCTTCACCACTGCTGAGATGCATGATACTACTTCTCTTGACTCATACTGTTGTGCATTCATTTTCTGTACAATCCAACCAGAGCAGTTGAGGTCACAACATCATCTAGTGATAGGCTCTATGAGGAGTTAATTTGATTAATTTAGAGAGGTATTCCTTTAACCCCAGTTTCAGAACGAGTTGTTTCCACCTGACTGAGCGAGGTAAATGTGTTGAACAGAGCAGTGTTGCACTTTTTTTCAATGAGGGACTCCCTCGCCTGGCAATACAATAAATAGATTCTATTATGGTTTTCTCCAGGTGCTGACAGATGATTTTAGTGGGAAAGTATCAAATTTTTGATTGTTGGCCTGTGATAAAATTCCCCTTAGAGTCCCCTAAGAGCTTCTTTTACTGATGTCTAAGGCTGGAGCTGTTTTGGCCAACCTTTTTTCTAACTTGCTTGATTTGAAACACCCTGAAAAATTAGGACTTTCACAGAAACATGTACAAATGCTAATCATAATTAAATCTGTTCCCATGTTCTTTTCTTTAGAGATGACCTTGTGCAGGTTGGGGTTGGGCCTGGTAATCACACCCTCACAGTGAGAACTGTTAATGTAGGACTCACACTCCTTGCAGTTTGGGACAGCGAAAACATGGGTGTGGCAGACTATGTTCCAATTCCAGTCGGACATGCTATTCATATGGATGATGCCAAAAAACTGGTGGTGGGAGATGTGGTCTGCTTCCATATCCAGTTAACCAATCCCAATGGTAAGAGATTTACATGTTAAAATGTCACAAATGCTGTCATAAAATAAAAAGCACAACAAAACATTGTGAAAGTTAATAAAATGTCTGTTAAATTTGGCACAAGAATACAGTCTAGATAAGTATTTCTTATGTTTTCTGATGTGATTCTTCCATTGCTTTTCATTGACTTTCCATAAGGACAAAGTACTTTTTATGTCAAAATTATAACTAAAGCAGTACCAATTTACATGAATTTAAGTGTACTGTACATATTTTGAAAGCACAATATTATCTTTGCCTTCTCTGTAGGTGCTCATGGCACTTGGAGCTCCTCTGCAGATGGTGTTCTTCAGGTGGACCCTAAAACTGGAGCAGCTGTAGCTAGAGACTCTGGGACAGCTACTGTGTACTATGAGATACCTGGTATTTTGAAAACATACAGAGAGGTATGTTACTTTATAGGGCAGGGCGATATGGCCAAAAATATATATCACGATATATATTTGGAAATTTGCGATAACGATATAACTGACGATATAATTTCTGCGAGACAAAATAGAACTCCACAACTTTACTAGCGCAACCCCCCATCCATTTATTTTACTTAAACAAGCAGCTGTTTTTTCATGTGCATTAAAGCTATATAAACATTTAACAGTGCAAATGCAAGTTCCTTGCTGAAAGTTTAACCAAAAGGCATTTCCACTAGGAATGGGCTGACATATCCTGAGCATAACCATGTATAATATCCACTGAAGTTAAAAGAGGTGCTTTGCAACATGAAACTGCAGTGTGCCAAATAAAAAGTCAAATATGTATTTTTCTGACCATAAGGTGCACACATTAAGCGAAACAAAGCAGTCAGATAAATCAAACTTTATTCAACTCATTCTTCTTGCTTCCTCTACTTCTGTACCATTGATTCATTAATGCCTTATTCTATCACAGCTGCTCTATTCCCATGATGTTGCAGTATATTAATGACTAACCTCGTATTGTGGATGGATTATCTCAGTTGTTCTCCTGACTGAAGTTTGGTCCGTTTACAGCATCCTGCCATGAGATTGCATTTGTCTCTAACCATCAGGAACCTTCACGTTAACTTTTATCCAGTGGAAAAGTGTTAGCCTTCATCCTCCAGCTTTACTGTTTATGTTATGCTAACACAGCTGTGTCGCTAGCGATCACGTAGCACATCATTATATACCAGCTAGCCCAACTTCAGTAACCCTACAAACGTCACTGCTGTTTAGTTTCCTGTCTTCATTTATGTTGGAAGTGATAGCAGAGCTGTACGTTCGATTTTTTTCAGAAATCTCTCAGTCAGAAAATGCTATATCATGCTTAGGTAACTAGCGAAACTAGCAAGCTAACTTCTGCTAACTTCCTGCTAACTTCTAACTCTGTTAAATGTAATAAATTCTGTTTTCATGGATGCCTGGATGTTAAACATCATAGTTACACCTGGTAAAGCAGCAATGCTGATCGTTTTATTAAAAATGAAAGAATTTAGACAGTTTTTAACTCTCAGTGATGTTCGTTTGACTTCGGGACCTTAAAGGACGGAGTTTAGGACCCAGATTACTCCCAGATTTACGAGCACCTTAGTCCGACAAATACGGCAATAACGACGGCCCGCTTGCATGTTCTACAAAAAAAAATGTGCTTTGTTTTGCATCTGACGGACAAACACCAAACCAGTTAAGCTGCACCATTTTTACAAACCAATTCTGGTTCATCCGTTTCACTCAACAATCTGCTTTCCCCATTCTCATTTTACCGCCGTGCTTTTTCGGCACTGTGCATGCGCGTTTTACCCATATTCTATCATGATATTTCATTTTCTTATCGTTGCCTAGCATTGTACCGGTATTACCGTGAACGGTATAATATGGCCCAGCCCTATTACTTTACTGATAGTGCAGCTTGGTATGTTGTTTAGCCATGGCTTTAATGAATGTGCACTAATAAACAGAATTCTAATTATGCATGCAGTACCATTTTGATCTTTCTCTGCTCTTTATACCTTTGTTCCTCTACTAGTGCAGAATATTGCAGGAATCCTCTAGACATGTATCATAACAAAAATTAAAAACAAGTGGATTGCATATCCATCATCACTTCCACAACACTTAATTTATGCATAACGTGTGCGCATGAAATGCTGTTGTTAGGATTATTGTACACGGTGCGTGGAAAGGATTAATTGGCTCTCTGGATGTTGCTGTTCTTTAAATCATGCTCCTTCCCCCTGAATGTGATCACAATTTGTAATGAATATTTGCTTTTAGAGCAGTTAAAATGTTTTTATGTTGGCTATCTATCTTAAACAGAAAAGAGCTCACATGCATTTTAAAAGGAACTGAATTAAGATTTTTTTTTTTTTTTTTTTTATCAGTGTGAGAATGTCTTTGAAACAAGTGGGTGGAATGTTATATTCAGCACTCAGCTGTGTTTTAATTAGTTTGCTTCCCCGACGGTTTGATTTGATTGATGTAAACGGTTACTAGTGAATGCAAATTTCAATGTGATTATTCCATGTACACACTTATATCTGCCTTGAATTTTCCTTTAGCTGTTGTTTCTTTCTCTATGCCTCTGTAGGTAGTAGTGGAAAGTCCTACACGGACAGCAGCTATGGCACAGGCTACACCAGTCAGGAATGGCAAGGAGACAAAGGTTCTCCTGACAACCAAAGAAAGAGGAACCAACCTCATTGGTATTGAACTCATATTTAGTTAAAAAAAAAAATGTTTATTTGTGTGTTTTAGAAGAAATGTTATATGAATGTATTACTTTTACACACAGCCAGACTAGCTCTTTCACCCAATAATCACATTATAGTGCAGATATGAAAGCTGTGTAAATCATCTCTATATGAGAAACCATTTTAGCAGATATCCCAAATATCAGAACTTTCTGTTATTGTTGTTTTTGGATTTTTTCCCCCTTAAATAAATGTAAAGATTCATGAAGTCTTATTTTTCTTTTTTTTTAATAACAAATTTCTTGTTCCATTGTGCCCTACAATACAGGAACCTGTTCCTCTAACCAGATTGAAGCTATTTCACAGCTGCAGCCAGAAACATCTGTAAACTGCCATCTCAGCTTTACCAGCGACATCGTCGATTTCTCTGCTAATGATGTCTTTAAAACACACGTCACCTTTGACCCCAGCATTGGTAAGAGAGCCCCACCCCTTAAATTAAAAGATACTTTTTAACATAACCTATGTAGTGGAGAATTTTTAAAAAAAAAAATTTTTTTAATAAATGTGTATGGTGTGCAAAGGGGGTAGGAAAGTACTGTTTACAAGGGCATAATCAATACCTGCATTGCCTGTACAACGAATTTAGCAGGGGCTATAAAAGGTGTCCGGGTGATATATTGAACCGAGTAGACGCCCCGTTGCCTGAAATCACTGATCTAATTGTGTTTGGGATTTTGGGACTTCTCCCCAGTTGCTGGCTTATGTACAATGGGATCCACAGTGTGTTTATAAGGTTGTAACCATTCGGCTGAATTTTAAAGGGTTTCTAATAGAACCATGTGATTGTGAAGTGATATGTTCTGAGATATTCAGAGGTTAAATCTGAGGGGAAAAATACATATTTCTTGTATGTGCCTGGCACCTTTTTTGTAACCGAAGTTATATCAGGGCTCACGTGCATGGTGGTATTCATGATCAGGTCTTGTACCAAATGTACACATTAGTAATTTATCTCTAACCATCGCCTTTACTTGTGTCCAATGCCTCAGGCTTCTACACATGCTCCATGACCTTGCAGCCCATCACTGACCAGCAGACCCGCGTGCTCAGCGTATCCATGACCAACCTGCTGGTGAAGGCAGGCCTGGAGGGCAGTACTTTCTCTGGGGTACAAGTCAGTGCCAGACTGCCAATTGAGCCAGGCCTGTACTCAGACCAGACTGAGCTGCTGCTCTCAAACGTACACCCATCGGCTGAACTCACAGTCTATGGCCCTACTGCAGCCCTGTCCAATGTGGAGGTACAATATGTTTTTAAAGATAAATAATGCTATTATAATTGAATTATCTGTGTTTTAGTGAACTTAAGATATGATGTTTAGAAGCATACATCACTTTGTGGTATCTTTAGGTGGCGTCTACTTCTCCCAACATTGTTGTCCAAGAGAAGGAGGTACACCATGGCTTCCCCAGTTTCTCAAAGTACACCGTCAGTGCTGTGAACCCCCAGGCAGCAGTTTCTGCTTCCATTTCTATAAGCAGCGCTTCCTCCGACCAGAATCTCGTCATCCCAGTCACTTTGATTCACGTAGCTGATCCCAATGCTGCAATTCAAGGTCAGATATTAACAGTGCAAATGTGAATCCACAGAACCTAAAGCCAGACTTGTCATTTTACTTTAAGTGTATTTTATGTGTAATGTTGCAGGAAATGTAGCTGGGTTGTTTCACAATGTATTATCATAAATGTGAAGCTGCTCATAGTTCATCATAAATGATTCACATTGTTTAATCTTACAATATTTTCAAGACGTATCATCATTTTGTTCAATCACAGAAAATGCACATCTCAACGTACAGTGCTTAACAGTTTGTTGTTGTTTTTTTACCCTTCAATTGTACAGAAATTAGAAAATAGAAATTCTGTATTGAGGTAATTAGCTGTTTAAATGGGTTACTGCTGAGTAATCAATGTCAGTCACATAACCAGCCCTGCCATCTGTGGGAAATGAGGACACGGACATGGCATATTTTTCGTAACCATCTTTCCATTCAGGTATAAGACATCACCAGTCTTGTAACAATATCATTATCCTTTCTGCCATAGCTAATATTGATTTCAGCATTTCAAATGGGCTTGTTATCTCAAACGCCTCACTCTCTCAGCAGCTGCTTCTCCAGTTGGTCATATGGAGGGGGGCCACTCCTTCCACAGCTTCATAAACTCCTACCAGATGATGTTCTGCACCCTGTTCGCTCTGCTGGCTGGTACAGCTATCATCATAATCGGTGGGTTGCCTTATTCTTGTTGGAATTACTAAACCTTAGATAATTGGAGGACCTGTTAGATCACATTTTAAAGAACTGCACTCTAGTTTGTTTTCTGTCAGCAAAGTAATATTTTTGTGTACCTGGAGTGTGCCAAGATCTTACTTTTCGACAGCTGTTCACAGACCAGATCATAAGTATTTGGACAGCTACTTTTTTGGGGGGTGGGCATTGATTTGTGTGCACATTCTCATGCACAAAAATACTACAAAATATCAATTTTAGTAGGTTTAAAAATTGCTGTGTTTGAAGTGTAACCCGTGTAAAAGACAGGCTGTGAGCTCAAAAAAGACATCACAGGTACAATTGCCGATTAAAATGTCATTGAGTGTTTTGTGGAAAATCCTCGACTGTCTCAACTTACACTTTAATGCGTTTCTTTACATCCACCCTCAGCTCCAGCTTGTTGTGGGGGTAACCCTGCTTGGAGTCAGCTCTTCATTTAGGTTGAGGCACATTGAAAGGTTTTAATATTTACTGATGAATCAAAGCTATTCCAAGTGCTCAGCCTAGAAAGCTCTTAGGACATTTCATCATTCAGCGATCCCAAAAGTACAGCCGAAGCAACCAATTAGTTTTGATTTGACTCAATCACAGCACACAGAATGCTCCTGTGCACCTCTACAGTCCTGTTGCCTCTGTCAGCCTTGAAATCAATAAGGCAACCATAACGGATGCACCACCTTCTCTGACAGATGAGGCGTCATGCTTTGAGTTTATCCCCCTTTTTTTCTTTTCCCCTTTTCTTCTACTCTACAGTCTATCATTTTGATGCAGGATCATTTTACCAACTAGGCTTTTCTATTTGTGAAGCTCGCCATCAGTTTGAGGGTATGGTCATGAAGTTGTACTATGACCACTGACAGGGAAACGGGTCATGATTACGTAGGTGTAGTCCAGTCTCTAAAATAATTTGTCCTTACTGTGGAAGTCGCATCAATTCTCAAAAATCAGTCAACTTCGAGAAAGAACATTAACTAGGAAAATGTCCAAATACTTTTGAATAACTGTTTGTGCCCTGAGGGGTGCATCTCACATGAAACCCTTTCAATACTGACTTCTTAAACAAAATTAAAGTTGAGACTTTGCATCTTTTTAATGTGCTGCTACTTTCTCAAAATTAATTATGCTAAAAGCACAGAGCCTGAAGAAAAGTTACTGTACTCATTATCCAGACTGTGTACAAGCAAGGTTTTTCCACTGTTACTGGAACATCCATTAAAGCTATTAACATGTTTTGTATTTTAAAAATTTCAATCCTTCAAACACAAGCTGATGCATCAGTGTATTGCAGTGATACAAGTTCTTTCAAAGTGAAGTACTTCTTTAACTTGACAGTCAGTTATCAGTGGTGGTAATAATTTTAAAGCATCTAAAGTTGTAATACTATATTTTGTGGCTAAGAGTTTTTATATACGAAGGTCAACAAACACTCATGTTTTTAAATGTATCCCCCCGGGCAGTCCTCCATTCGGTGTTCACGCCAAGGGAACGAGCTTATCATCCTGCTTTCATCCAGAGGACACCGCCGTCACCAGTCTCAGGTAGGGCAATGTCACTGTGACTTTACCCAAACAGCGATTTGTAAATAGATGAGAACATACATTCATGAGAATATACAGCTTGATCAAAAAGCTGACTGTGCCTAAAAAGCAGAAAGATATCGGATTTTAATTTGGCTACTGTCCCCTTCAAAGTAGCCCCCTTATGCAGCTTTACACAGCTCCCCACATTATCTGAAGTTGGCATCTTAGTCTGGGGGACAAATTACCCCTGTGAATGTTTAAAGAACCACAAAAAAAAAAAGTGTGGAGTATTGTTTGGGCTCTGGGTTATAGCTTGACACAGAATTTGATGCTTACTCTCTCTCCCTCTCCCTCTGCAAATTTGTTTCATGAGCTTTTCTAAACATGGACACCAGAGGTCCATTTAAAATTGGCAATGATGACAATATATGAGGAAAAAATAATTTTCCAGTAAACTGCTGTCATTGATGAGATGCATCTTAATTTGTACTGTGAAATTATTGAAATGAGGTGCCATTGGCAGCAGCAGTGCAATAGTAGTAACTCAGAATAAAATAAAAGCATAAAAGTAGCCTAGGTAGTGTTTTCCCTGGAAATTTTAAGTATAAGATGACTAAACATGTTAGTTTAACAACAGCTAAACTCTTCCAGAGGTGCACAATAGTGTCATATACAGTGGGGCAAAAAAGTATTTAGTCAGCCACCGATTGTGCAAGTTCCCCACTTAAAATGATGACAGAGGTCAGTAATTTGCACCAGAGGTACACTTCAACTGTGAGAGACAGAATGTGAAAAAAAAATCCATGAATTCACATGGTAGGATTTGTAAAGAATTTATCCAGTAAATCAGGGTGGCAAATAAGTATTTGGTCACCTCAAACATGGAAAATCTCTGGCTCTCACAGACCTGTAACGTCTTCTGTAAGACGCTTTTCTGTCCCCACTCGTTACCTGTATGAATGGCACCTGTTTGAACTCATCATCTGTATAAAAGACACCTGTCCACAGCCTCAAACAGTCAGACTCCAAACTCCGCCATGGCCAAGACCAAAGAGCTCTCGAAGGACACCAGGAAAAGTATTGTAGACCTGCACCAGGCTGGGAAGAGTGAATCTACAATAGGCAAGCAGCTTGGTGTGAAAAAATCAACTGTGGGAGCAATCATCAGAAAATGGAAGACATACAAGACCACTGATAATCTCCCACGATCTGGGGCTCCACGCAAGATCTCATCCCGTGGGGTCAAAATGATCATGAGAACGGTGAGCAAAGATCCCAGAACCACACGGGGACCTGGTGAATGACCTGCAGAGAGCTGGGACCAAAGTAACAAAGGTCACCATCAGTAACACACTAAAACGGCAGGGAATCAAATCCGCAGTGCCAGACGTGTTCCGCTGCTGAAGCGAGTGCATGTCCAGGCCCGTCTGAAGTTTGCCAGAGAGCACATGGATGATACAGCAGAGGATTGGGAGAATGTCATGTGGTCAGATGAAACCAAAGTAGAACTTTTGGTATAAACTCAACTCGTCGTGTTTGGAGGACGAAGAATACTGAGTTGCATCCCAAGAACACCATACCTACTGTGAAGCATGGGGTGGAAACATCATGCTATGGGGCTGTTTTTCTGCCAAGGGGACAGGACGACTGATCCGTGTTAAGGACAGAATGAATGGGGCCATGTATCGTGAGATTTTGAGCCAAAACCTCCTTCCATCAGTGAGAACTTTTGAAGATGAAACGCGGCTGGGTCTTCCAACATGACAATGATCCAAAACACACCGCCTGGGCAACAAAGGAGTGGCTCCAAGAAGCATTTGAAAGTCCTGGAGTGGCCTAGCCAGTCTCCAGACCTCAACCCCATAGAAAATCTGTGATGGGAGTTGAAAGTCCGTGTTGCTCGGCGACAGCCCCAAAACATCACTGCTCTCGAGAAGATCTGCATGGAGGAATGGGCCAAAATACCAGCTACTGTGTGTGCAAACCTGGTAAAGACCTATAGTAAACGTTTGACCTCTGTTATTGCCAACAAAGGTTATGTTACAAAGTATTGAGTTGTATTTTGTTATTGACCAAATACTTATTTGCCACCCTGATTTACTGAATAAATTCTTTACAAATCCTACCATGTGTATTCATGGATTTTTTTTTTCACATTCTGTCTCTCACAGTTGACGTGTACCTCTGGTGCGAATTACTGACCTCTGTCATCATTTTAAGTGGGGGAACTTGCACAATCGGTGGCTGACTAAATACTTTTTTGCCCCACTGTATGTTCCATCTTGAGTCAAATCTTTTTAACCAGTTGAGTAATTGATTACTTTTCAGTTGGACATGATCAGCTGTTGGTATTTCCCTCTCCCTTAGCCTGGTTGTACTGATGTCACCTCAACAGTTATAAAGATCATTTGGATGTGAACCTAAAGCATAAATGATTTATCATTCTGCAGACTCAATTGTCTTGAAGGAAGCTGGAGTGTTGATATAACATGTATGTGTTAGCGTGTCAAATTAGGCTGGTTAAATGACATTTAAACCATGTAGGTGTTTTCTAGATTGCTTTTATTTACTAATAACTTCTAACAGACTTCTTCCACTTCTAGTTTGTGTCACACAAAGTGGTTGTGCCATTCTGCTCTTGATGCTTTGTTTACACTCTTTATTTAACATTTCTCTCTTCAGGTTTAGACTCACCATTATCAAATTCTTTCAACCGCACGTTACCCGGGACCAGCCTAAACAGCAGCCCCAGGTACCGGCTCTATTCCCCAGACTACAAGTCCTGATGAAGTCGGCTCTGCTCCTTAAAATGAAAACACCCCAGGCCATTAAAGTGTAGAGAATGTGCCTCTGTCCCTCAGGATGAATGCTGTGGGGAGGTGACAGCAAAATCTCAGTATCTTTGTTTGTTTGTTGGTACAGATGCATAAATGAAACTATTTCTACCGTGGAAGATCAGTTAAAAGGCGATGCAAGATTATTATAGGGCTGTTTTCCAGTTTTCTTGTGTGTTTGCTTATGTGTGTGGAAGTAAATATAAATTATATGTGTGTGCACAATTATACATATCCTGTATGTATTTTTGTGGTTTGCCATGAAAATAGCTTTTTATACAAAACCACTTCATTGACTGACACCCAGTGAGGAGAGCACTTAAAACTTTCAGTTTATGCGCATAATTCTTTTTCTTTTTGTTTGCTTGGCTACTAAATTTGAAGTGTAAAATGCAGTAACTCAGGATAAACCACATTCTCTTATAAGACAGAAATCAACTGTTGGTTTGAAAATATTTATTTTTTATGAGCAGATGTTGCTCTCTGTAATGTTGTAGCGTATACATTTTGAGGAAAAGTGCCGTCCACTGAATCCATCCACAAAGATAATGAACCCTTTAAATGTGCATATTACTAACCGTGAAAAGGTTGGACTACTTCTGTTTTAGGGCATTTTGGGGGGAGTTTGATTTTTCCCATTTTTTCAATATTACTGATTTTCGAGCCACAATGCATCCAGCTTCTGTCTAATTCATTAATGTGAAACAGCAACGAAATGTGAACTGTCATTCAGTTTTTATCCCAGTGTTGCTTGATTGCAAAAAGCACTCAAATGTGACCAGGTCTCATTTCTGAAAATGTAATGCTTCTGTTTATTCCTGCAGTCCACTTATCCTGAACAAGATTACTGTAGCGGTGTTGAATTGCTTGAACATTTGATGTGTGATTTTTGTTTTAAATGCCATATTTTTGTATGTGAAGAAAAAAATTAACGACAAGGAATTGTATTTATGCTAGCCACGCTGGGTTTGTTTGTTTTTCCAGATCCATGCCTTACTGTCACATCTGACCTGCATTTAGCACGATGCAGACATGAGTTTGTGTGAATATACTCTCCTCTTTGCTGATTAAAAGTTTTTACTTTTTCTGTTCACTGTTGTCAGAATTATTCATCAAAAACCTTTTGTGAATTTGTCGTCTTTCCACATGCTGTCAGTTTAGTATAATTGTGGCAGATGAATAGACTTACAGAAAGCATTGTCTTCTTTGAATAATTCAAAATGCAGAAAACTAGAAACATTGATTCTGTCACTCACATTTGGCAATTTTGCAGCTCGCTGTGGATTTCTGCATCAGCGTTTCATTAATGTGCTCATTAATACATTTTGTTTTCCTCTTTGTTGCTTTTTGATGACATGAAGTTCTTATCCTTGTCAGTGTTGTTGATGTTACATATTTTTAACTTCTCAGTAAATTGTAAACTACTTTAACACGATTAGTTTTGCAAAACATCAATAGCGGTAGAAGGAATGAAAGCAGGACGATTTTTGCATTAGCAACGGTTGACTTCCCACGTATCCAAAGGCCAGCACGCTCTATACACGCATTCGCCTTATTTCACACAAATACAAGGGGGGTGAGGTGGGGCGTCTTTCTCCTGGGCTCCCTCAGGACATGTAAAGGTCTGTGGCCACTGATCAAATATCTCCCATCTGTCTGTAACACTGTTCTGGGCTGCCGTGGTGGGACTCGGTCACCTGGCTCATTTGTATGCCCTCAGCAGCCGCCTGCATGTCAGCAAATGCTACACAAACCCAAATAGGTGAGCAGAGCAGACTGCACCACAGGATCGTTTGTAAAGCAGTAGAACATCAGTTGTGGCACACGTACACTACAATCCAAAAAGTAGCTCTTAGGGGTTTTCACTTTGTCGACGTGCACTTTTTAGTAATTTACAACTTCGTCTTATTTAGGACTGCAGCTAACAAGCCTGACAGCAGTTTTGATTAAATGCCTTGTGTAAGGAAAATCAAAAATGGTAAAATCATGATGATGTATAATAAGGAAAGGCATATAATTCTTACATTTAAGAACTGAAAGCACACTTTTTCTAACATTGTGGATTATTAGACAAGGGGTGCCAGGCTGGAGGAAAAGAGGAAGATGTGAAGGATGACATGCAAAGGGATGGAGAGACAGAGGAGGATGCTAGGGATAGGGTGAGATGGAGGCAGATGATCTTCTGTGGCGACCCCTAAAGGAAGCAACAGAAAGAAGAAGAAAAGATTATTTTTCTGATGCTCTGTTAATTAAATCATTTCAGCTCCAGTGTTGTTGTTAGGCTAGTCCCAGGGCTCAGTGGAAACCATATTGTGAGACATAAACCCTCACCAATGTAAACTGCTGCACAAGAAGAAGAATCCTGAGTGGGACTTATTCAGCTCCAGCTATAGTCTTTGCATTATTTCCCACACGCTCCTTATTTCTCAAAGGGGATGTTAGACAGACAAAGCCTCAACTCATGCCTGAGAGCTGTTTATGAGAAAGCTCAGGAACACCAGCTGCTGTGGCCACAACGGGGGCTCGTGGGTATGCTTAAGATGTTGGCTGCCTTAGAAAAAGGAAACATTTAACCAGTGTGTTGTGTTGTGTAAGCAAACCCACCAACCTTTGACTGCCTTGCCTCTTCAATAGCTGCTTTCAGGAGGCGCTGGTAGCAGTTGTTATTTTGCCGTCTGCTTCAGTTAAAATTCATTGAGATTCAAAAGTGGTCTCTTAAATTACTCCCATCAACAGGTAGTTGCATGTGGCCGTACAGTATATTTATGGCTTATTAAGGCAGTCTTCCGTGGATAAATGACACTCAATTTATTTTCTCCATTAAGGGACACAGGTTGTGGAAAAACTGCCGATCAGGCTGTTGTGTCTCGGGTGAAGCGAAACTGCCACTGCTCCAGATGTGTCACTGTGGTGGAGGTGGAGAGGATCAATGATGTGGTACTGAATGAGACCTGACAAGAATGATAAGGCAGCTCCCACATGCTTTTCAGGACTGTGCGTGAAGATCTCTTTTTAAAGAGACGTCAGAGGCTGATGGACCTAATGACAGTATCGGTAGCTAATAGTCTTTTTTTTTTTTTTTGCGTATCTGTATTACGGCTGTAATGGATTTAAATACATTGCCGATTCATTTCCTAAGCAACACTGCGGCAGTATGACGAGAGAAGTGCTGAAGTTCAATTTTCAGGATTCATATAAAATCACTCAGGCTAATCAACTCGCTCTGTATTATTACTGTTTTGAACTATTGCAGAAGCACCAGTCAGAAAACTCCCCATTTGGTTCATGCATTTATGATTTTAATTATATATTTCGTGCAATATGAGATCAGCGAGTAAATCACTCTAACACCTACTACGCTTCCTCTCGTGTGCCATTTCAGATCCATCACACAAATGCACATCTATATGAGGTGGTTGTCAGCTCAGTAGAGACTATTTTGTATTCTCTTGGAGGGAAAAAGGAAACGTTTTCCACTCTGCTGGTGAGATTATTGGGGTCTTTCTTTCATCGCAGCTGGTAAATGTTTTGTAGGGCTGAACCTAGAGGCTTCGGGTTGGGTTTGTTTAGGGGCAAATATACTGTATGAGCGATTTCAGAAAATAAATCTCACTGGCTGCCACCCACGTTGGCAACGCCGTATGACTGGTCAGCCAGAGGAAGAAAGGAGCCAGCCCAAGAGCATAATACTGACAGACAGTGTGTTTTGAAGTGGTTAATACTCTGTGGTTGCTGGCATTTCCTTATCCACAAACCAGGAGTTCCAGTACACTCAACTTGGAGTTGAAGGTATGGCTAATTCAGCTGTGTGGTTTGATAGTGTAATTGTGGACAAAGTTTAAAGGAATCAAATTTTTATGTTTGGGATTTTTGTGGGATTCTTTTTATCCCCACTTTCTGCCTTTAAAACACAGGGTCACTTGAAGAACAGCTTCATCATTGCTGGATGGGCTTCAGTGACTTCCTAAAAGGCAATTTAATTTGTCTAAAAGACACTGGCTTGAGGGGACCTATAAATGGATAGTAAAATGGCAGTTTTGGTGAGATACATTTTTACCTGAAGGCATTATGTGCCATGACAGAGAAATGCTTCAGAAGTAAGAAATAAAGCAAGGCATTGCGCAGTGCTGACATGTGACATTAGCCTGCGACATTCAGCTGTTAATAGCTGTATACGGTATATCCTTCTGGGTGGCATTTCAAGGCTCGTGCTGCTCTCCTTGGCCTCCTGCCATGTGGATAAGGAAGCCACAGAGAAAACCCTAATGTACTCCATCTGTACTGCATGTCCTTAAACTGCTTCCCACTGCCCCCGGTTTGAATGAATTTGCTGCTGCTCTGTCTCCACATTAAAACAAGTTATCTCAGATGATCCAAGTGCAGCCGTCAGGTGGTGCAGCATGAAGGTAAAGCCCTCAGTTTCTTGGATGAAGCACTCTCCGTTTGCACTGTAACTGTATCCACGAACGCAGCATCTCAACTGGAGCTTTGAAAAATTGATCAAAAGAAAATGAGAGAAGGGAGTTATGAGAGAGTTGGAGCAGCAGAGATTTTGACAACTAAAGTGTGAGTGTGCATGTTGCTTTGATTTTTTTTCTCTTAAAAAAATATCCAGCAATGGGGGAATGGTTACAAGAGCAAACTGCCATCTTCCTCTCAGTTCCTACACGCGTGTTTGTAAAACCACATCCTGCAGATTACCCATTGTGCTCAATTCCAACTCCCTATTTATTCTTGGACTCTTCTAACTTTGCATACTGTTGATTTGCAGTCGAAAGTCATTTTTATTCATCTTCTTGCAGGGCATCAGTTTATTATCTGTGTGCATCAAGTTGATTTACCCTTTCCTCGTGCCTTAACCCAACCTTCTTCTGAGCCCTGAGACACCATATTAACAATATCCACACTTATTAACACCATAAGGAGCCAACAGTAGGAAAAAAAAACACTCTGAGGTAGCCTAGAGCCCAAGCTTTTGTTTCCTGGGGATAGCTTCCAGATATCTGCCCTCATTATTTGAAACTTTGTTCATGCTTAATATGAGAATCTGCCATTAGGGCAGTATACAGTTGTGGTCAAAAGTTTACATACACTTGTAAAGAATATAATATATTGGCTCTACCGAGTGTCCCGTTATTTCTAAAACTCTGATTTTTCTCTGATAGAGTGATTGGAACAGATACTTCTTTGTCACAAAAAACATTCATGAAGTTTGGTTCTTTAATTACTTTATTATGGGTTAACAGAAAAAAGCGATCACATTTGCTGGGTCAAAAATATACATACAGCAACATGAATTAGCAATTTTGGTGACTTAGAAAGTTGTCAGTCAACTGAGCTTCATAGCATGGCCTCTTAACTTCTTGTGAGTGATTATGAGTGACTACAGCTGGTGACTTCTCTTAGGCCAGTTAAATAGGGCTCATTGGATACAAACGCCCACAAACGCTACAATAGGAAAGTCAAAGGAGCTCAGCATGGATCTGAAAAAGCGAATTATTGACTTGAACAAGTCAGGAAAGTCACTTGGGGCCATTTCAAAGCAGCTGCATGTCCCAAGAGCAACAGTGCAAACAATTGTTTGTAAGTACAAAGCGCATGGCACTGTTTCGTCACTGCCAAGATCAGGAAGAAAACGCAAGCTATCACCTGCTGCTGAGAGAAAATTGGTCAGGAGGGTGAAGAGTCAACCAAGAATCACCAAAAAGCAGATCTGCCAAGAATTTGAAGCTGCTGGAACACATGTGTCATTGTCCACAGTCAAACGTGTTTTGCATCTCCATGGACTGAGAGGCTGCCGTGCCCTTGCTCCAAAAGCAGCACCTTAAGGCTCGACTGAAGTTTGCTGCTGGTCACATGGACAAAGATAAGACCTTCTGGAGGAAAGTTCTGTGGTCAGACGAAACAAAAATCGAGCTTTTTGGCCACAATGCCCAGCAATATGTTTGGAGGAGAAAAGGTGAGGCCTTTCACCCCAAGAACACCATGCCTACAATCAAGCATGGTGGTGGGAGTATTGTGCTGTGGGGCTGTTTTGCTGCCAATGGAACTGGTGCTTTACAGAGAGTAAATGGGATAATGAAGAAGGAGGATTACCTTCATATTCTTCAACATAACCTAAAATCATCAGCACAAAGGTTGGGTCTTGGGCGCAGTTGGGTGTTCCAACAGGACAATGACCCCAAACACACATCAAAAGTGGTAAAGGAATGGCTAAATCAGGCTAGAATAAGGGTTTTAGAATGGCCTTCCCAAAGTCCTGACTTAAACCCCATTGAAAACATGTGGACAATGCTGAAGAAACAAGTCCATGTCAGAAAGCCATCAAATTTAACTGAACTGCACCAATTCTGTCAAGGGGAGTGGTCAAAGATTCAACCAGAAGCTTGCCAGAAGCTTGTGGATGGCTACCAAAAGCGCCTAATTGAAGTGAAAATGGCTAAGGGACATGTAACCAAATATTAGCACTGCTGTATGTATATTTTGACCCAGCAGATGTGATCACTTTTTCTGTTAACCCATAATAAAGTAATTAAAGAACCAAACTTCATGAATGTTTTTTGTGACAAAGAAGTATCTGTTCCAATCACTCTATCAGAGAAAAATCAGAGTTTTAGAAATAACGGGACACTCGGTAGAGCCATTATATTATATTCTTTACAAGTGTATGTAAACTTTTGACCACAACTGTATATAGAACAGGAATCAGTTCTTAGACATCGACATCTGAAAGTCTGTTTTTTAAAAGCAGGATGTGAGGAACAAATGAGGTGAAACTTAAGCATCGACCTGTGTCATCAAAGTCTGGTGCTGCAGTTTGCTCTTGCTGTTGGCCTTCTCTGGGACACCTCATGTTTAATATACAGCCCCCTCTCCCAAATGCACAGAACACATCAGTCATTTCTGTTTCAAAAACTAATGTATGCTGCTGCTAACGCGATCATTTCATTAGAGGGGAATATAGCCTGCTGGAGAAAATGGCAATACACAGACAGCATAGTAAACAACTCTGCAGGGAAGACGCAGCAGCACTCTGTGTCTACCAGACTGTGTTACAGCGCAAAACACAGGCGCAACAAAGTTTTGCCTAATCAAAAATTGATCAAAATGCGTGCGGCTCTTTGCAATATGAAACCTTGTCTGAGAGAACAGACGATGCATGTGTTGTCTGCCTGCCTGGAGAAGAGAAGAGGACGTGCGCAGGAAATAGATCCGCTGAAATGGAAAAGGGTGGGAAAAATGAAGCTCCTGACAAACTCAACATTCATTTACTCCCCTGCAAGTAATTACAGCTGCCTGCGAGCTGTAGATTCATGAAACTTGAAAACCCCGCCCACTCCGTCGGCCAAGCGTCTGTTTACGAAAAGTCACGGGAACGGCATGGAGCGAGAGGGACCTAACAGAAAATGTCATACCGCGTTGCCAACAGGGGGAATGAGCAGACTTTAGAGAGAGCCAGCCGGGATCCTCACAGTGAAGTCTGTCAAATTCAGGTGATTGATATGTTGAAGCCTGCTTGACATTCCCAGCCTTGATAGGTGAGTAGTTTCTAGTTTCGTGGCAGTGGGACTTGGAAACGCGTGTGCCCGGGAGTATATCTGATTCGGATTATTATCACCCTCATCGTTTTTACAAAAAACAATGACGAGGCGTAAAAGGCGCAACGCACTGAATTGTTGCGCCTAAACCCCAGCCTGGACTACAGAGGACCATCTCCCCGGCTTCTGCGCTACGACAGGGAACGCAGAAGAAAAAGGGCAGTTGGAGCGACATGGAAAGCCCAACGGAGAACCCTACTAGGGCTGCGGAATATTTGAAGGAGCTTAATAAAATAATCGAGACCCAGCAGGAGTTGCTGGAGAGGCAGAGGGGGAGGATAGAGGAGCTGGAGCAGCAAGTGTCCGACTTATGCTCGGAGAACGCCTGTCTGAAGGAGCAGTACCAGCGGCACCTGGCAACCTGCAGGCTGCTGCAGGGCAGCAATAGCCTCTCCACGCTGGGAGCCATAAAGGAGCACGCCACGCAGGAAAAGTAAGGCACAACGGCATCTTGTGTTGTTTCTGTCAAAGTTAAATTAATGCCGTAGAGCTGCGTTTGCTCATTTAGTCTTTAAAAAAGTTCTAAATGTGAGTGAAGTAATTAATGCTAAACGAGAGCCAAAGTGCGTGGAGCCACATTCATGGCACACAGTTACAGAGCTGCTACTTTTGGAATCAACGGTCTCCTTGTATTCACGTCGCTGCTGCTGATGGGTTGGTGAACGAGCGAAACAGACCATACCAGCCATCATCGTTATTTGTCTGTTGGTCAAATAAACAGCAGATAAATCTTAAAAATTGCAGAGCAGCCCCCCCCCCTTTTTTGCGTTAAAGTGTGTAACTGTCAGTTGTAGAGAGATCTAGAGGTCTGCAGATCTAGTGCAGATAATATGCTGTACACAAACATGATCATTGTTCTGTGCACTTGACAAAACCCCCTTTCTGGTTCTTTTGGATTAAAAATTAGAGTTTTAAACTTGCAGAATATCGTTTGAACTCATTTAAAAGATCACTTGAAGGAGGGTTTCATGTGCGTAGACAAACACATTCCTTGATATGAGAGACCAGTAGCTGCAGTCTTTGGGGAAACATCACACACATGCTACTTTGGATGAATCTGTTATGCAATAATAGTTTAGGACGGACCCAAAGGGTTAAGCCCCAGGCAGAGCAGAGCAGGTAGGACAGTTGTGGGGCATTTGTATTAGCAGTCTGTCTTACCCTTCCTGTACCATTTCTGTGTTGAATTTCACTCCCTGTTGGCTGTACTTAACTCAGTTTTGACGCTCTGCAGGATCATGTGATTGTGCTTGACCTTCATCTCCAGGGGCATGTTAGTGTCATGAAGATCACTGGCAGCAAATCAATACTGATGACTCATGGACTGTATGTCTTTGTCAGCTGATAAAGCCAGACTCATGAGATTGGGACATTGTAACACTGACCTTTAGTGAGCCCCATCTATAAATCTCACTTGGGTATGCTAGCTGATTTCGCTGGGAAAAAGCCCGTCACCATCTCATTCTGTACTGTCACAGTGTCTGAACACTATTTCAGTCCAGCTGTGGTAGACTGGCACAAAGGTTACAGAGGAGCCCCTGATTAACCCAGTGAACTTGATGAAATATGACAGCTGTTAATAATGTAAAGTGGGGTTTATGGAGGATACGGGATTAAAAATGCCACTTAAGTGCAGTGAGTAATTTAAGGAATGCAGATGCCTTAAGCAAGACTGATTCTAAGATCTGCAAAGGTCATTTTAGCAAAGAGAAGATGGGATTTAAATAGTGTATGCTTGGAAATTAAACTGTCTAGTCATGCTTCCCCCTGTGTTACAAGGTCAGGGACAGTGGTAACAGATGGCAAGAAAGAGAGGCCCAAATATTTCTACTGAGTAACTTGCTTCTCTGAGGAATTCCCACTTTGGGAGTGTTCTCCTGTTTCGCCATATCTATGCATACCTCCAAAAGAAAGGGTGAGCAGCTTTTGTAAGGGTAGGAGACGTGCTGATACCACTTGGCGCTTTGGTATCACCCACACCAGCAGCATAGCTCAAGGGATGGCAGTTGTTGTCTGTAGGTTAGTTGAGCCACAATTATGGTGCATACACATACATATTGTTTTTTTTTTTTTTTTTTTTTTTTAATTGATCAAAGATCTACCAAAAGGTATCTACTTTTGCAAAAAATTACCTGCAAAAATATGAAGATTCCAGTCAGACTTAACTGTACTTTCTTTATAGATAATTAGGATGTTGACATGCTTGTTAGCACAAAGTATTTAGATGGCTTTTAGTTTAGTACAATAATCCTAGCCTTACTAAACTAAAATCTAATTTGTAATGGTATTTTTCTTTTTGAATATGTCACCAATTCTTGTACTATCATTCAGATCTTTCCACAGATCTAAGAAGCTCATTTTCTATCAAAAATCCTTCTGGGCTGCTCAGCAGAGAACTCTTATTTTGCTGCTTGTATCTGCAGTTTCCTTTTCTATTTTTACCACCCAGTGCTTGTCATTGAGTCACAGCAAATGCTGGCCTATGAAAGGCAGCTGTAAGACTTGTATGATTACCCCCATTCCAGGCACACAACATGTCCACTCGTTTCTTTCTTCAGGAGGCGCTGCCTGCTATCTCATCTTAACAATGGCTTCAGAAACATGCATGCTGATGCTCCCTGTGATCACAGTGAGCTTTTAAAACACTTCAGTGCAAATCAAACATCACATGCCCGAATATCAAAATTATCTGCAAACAGCAGATGTTAATGTTGTTTAAACACACGCACGTCAGACCTTTTGGCTTTTTGTCCTAAAAATCATCCTTCAGATGAGGCAAAGCATGCCCCCACCCCACCCCCATGTCAAGGCAGTCTTTTGTCCTTTTTTTTTCTTTTTTACATTATGCTGGAAATGTAGACAAAGCTTTCTTTGCTGTGTCAGGCATGTCCTCTTTCCTCTTACTGTGGTAGTTGTCATTCCAGTTACGTAATGAGGAAGTGACTAGCATTAAAAGTACAGTAAAAAGGAAAGCGAATACCTTACCAGAAAAACAAGTCATTCCCCAAAACTAGGCCAGTTGTCTGTGTGAAAAGTCTCCTCTAGAGGAATAGATTGACCCTCTGATATTCTCCTTTATTTCTTGGAAATGAAGGAGAATATTAAGCATGAACGAACTAGAGCACCAACTCATGACTATATACTGGATATAAACTCCAAGATGTGCTTATTTTAACTTAGAATAACAGTCTGCCTGGTTTTTGTTTGAAGATGTCAAAAATCTGACTACATCTAAATCTCACTAATTAATACCTTTTTTTTAAAATCGCTTTTATTTAACCAAAAGCAAAGTTTTTAAACATTTCTCTATAGTAATTTAATATGACTGTCTGATCACCTTTTATTTGTCACGAAGACAACGAGTGGTTTCGTTGAGTTTTGTCTTTCTCAGGAAGCCAAAGCCTGAAATTCCATGGTAGAGATATACTTTTTTTTAAGATTATGATCACTACCTTTGTAAAACTCCACCCAGTCCCATGTGCATGTGCATTGCTGTTTTTACTTTTTTTTAAATTGATTGCGAAGCATTACAGGCAACAACATGTTTTTGTCATGCACTGGTAAATGTTGACAGTTTGGCTCTGTACGTTTCAGACTAGCAGGAGGAAAACGTCACTGTAGGCTTTATGTATCAGACAGTTATTCAAATGAATGGATACTTGAAAAGCTGGTACTTCATTTGCCTATTTAAGCATAAAATGTCATGCAACTTCCATCACAAAAAAATTGTGTTGATGTAAGGACTTGGGGAATGGAATTTATATGATTATAGCTGCATAAAGTCAGTTTCCTAAAAATATTCAATAGTAATTTTCTGTCTTACTTAGAGTCCGAAATATTAATCTGAACACTTACAGCCAACAAATTTTCCAGACTTAATGCATTGTAAAAACCTAGCAATGGTCTTATTCATGGAGTGAACAAGAGATTTCCAGAATCCCCTTTGTGTAAAACAGGGGTAGGCAACTCCAGGCCTCAAGTGCCGGTGTCCTGCAGGTTTTAGATGTTATCCTGGGTCAGCACACCTGAATCAAATGATTAGTTCATTACCAGGCCTCTGGAGAACTTCAAGATATGTTGAGGAGGTATTTTAGCAATTTGAATCAGCTGTGTTGGATCAAGGACACATCTAAAACCTGCAGGACACCGGCACTTGAGGCCTGGAGTTGCCCACCCCTGGTTTAAAACATTGACTTTGATATATTCGATTTGTTCTTAAAAAAGTGTAGTTAACACATATTTAACCAGATAAGGACTCAATTGTATATTTTAAATGCAAAATTTCAGAAAACTGGATGTAATTAGTTAACTAGGACTTAGAATGATGTCTTTTCCCCAATTTACATGTGGTGTGATTCACCATGCTGTGGAAAGATGTTAGATATAGATATGTTCCCGTGAGACTAGAAAAGTAACTGCTGAGCTCATGCTGTGTGTTAAACTTTTTATTAGGAGGGGAAAAAAAGCATGGTGGGGGTTGGGGCATGGTCACGTGATGCATTATGCTGTTGTTTCGCTCATTTCTTTTCATGAGATTAAAGCCATTACCTCCAACTCTTCCTGCTACATGTGCCAATATGTAGTGAATTTAGTGTTGCTGCATTTTGCTCTCATTACAGATCAAAATACAGTTTTTAGTTCCTGATTGTCTTCTGACAGCGGCTGTCTGCTACAGCCAGCATGCCTTATTTTTGTTAGATAGTGATCTTGAATAGAGTCTGTGCTGTTTGTTCATACTGTATGTGGTAAGCGTGAAGCTATGCTGACAGGTTCAATTGTTGCTGGCTGAAGATGACATCTGTAAGTCACTTAATGAGGGCCAGGAAGAGAGAAACAAAAACACAACCATTGTAAAACAGCTGTGGGACTAAAAGTCAAAGAAAAGAGGAAAAAGTCTACTGAATGACGCATTACCTTGTTTACTGGTGTCTCTGGTTGGCTATAAACAGACAGGTTTTCCCTGTGTGTTGTTTTTACATTTTTTTCTCTTTGTCGTCTTTTGGACACAACACAGAGAGAGCAGGAAATATGATGTGAAACTGATAGTGGAACCTGTGGTGAAGAGTCAACCTATTTATCAGTGAACTCTACAGAAAAGTCTCTTGTAACATTGTCAGTCAGGTTCTCAGGATGGACAGCCACTGCAAAGGTATAAAAAAAAATCTTCTCAGTTTGCACAGACCCTGTTATTTTATAAACTTGTCCACCTGGGTGACTACATAGTGGCTTTGCAGGACTAACAGAATAGGAATTGTTCCCAGTCAGTGTCTGTGTGTAGCACTCAGGCAAGAGTTAACAGTCACATACATATTATGTTACTTCTGGCTCTAAGGTTGCCTGCCTTGTCAGCCCTTTAGTTCAACAGTATTTATGCTGACCATATAGTTTCTTTCCTAATGGAGTTTGTTTTTAACAGCCCTCTATAGTTTCTTGTATTCCTTGTACTCACAGTGGAATTAAGTTACAGGTATTTCGAGACAGTGTTGCAAGTTTTCGCTGCACGCATTAATGATAAGTGGTTACATGTGCAGTTATGTTGAGACTGTGGCAGCTTTTCGGCCACGTGTCCCTGGTCAGTCTCAGAAGCGATTAAAACAATTACAGCCACAAATTAAACCTTTGATGAAACCTTTCCAGTGTTTGCGAAAAAATGTTTTTCCATGCGCGATGCAGTAGAAGCTGCTGTTTTAATCAGAGTGGATCCACTGTGATCCGAATAGGTCTTCTGGGGTTTGGGGGTAGAATACTGTTTGCTATAACTTTCATTTCTTATCTCGGAGCTGGTGGATGCGTCTGCCAGGCCGCATTTAGCATTCAGACTTTGTCCCAGGCCCAGATAGCCAACCGAGTGTAAACAAAATTTGTGATGCTGATGTGATTGCTGGAGTGATAACTTCTTCAACTGTAGATGACAAACAGCTGATATGTCATTTTTGAAACTCTTCTTCTTCTTCTTCTTTTTTTGCCCAGCCTTTTATTTTTTAGTTTTCCAAAGTGTATTAAAGAGATATTTGATTGTAGATGTTTTGGTTATTCTATGTTTGGAAATCTGATGTAATTATGCACTGAAACAACAGTGGAAAATTCCGAGTCATGTTAGAGATTTGAGTTCAGTGACTGTGGGAGAAGACTTTGTTAAGAATTTTTTTTCCTTAACAAAGTCCAGGCAGTCTTTGAAAAGGAAGAGCGTAAAGAAGCATATGTACTCTTGAGTGATCAATTATTAATCAATAACACAAGAAATAATTTCAAACACCAGTGCTCGAACAAGACTTCGGAATGCTGGTGAATGAGCAGCAAAGCTCTTGAGTTGCTGATGATGTGCAGTGCTAGCCTTGGTTATTTGCCAAGACACAGACTGCATAGTTTCTGTAGGGCTATGAGAACAAGAAGAACATTTTTAGGCAGGCAGTGCATTTTCAGTATATGTTTTATAGATTCATTTACAGTCATTGCATATATTCAGCAGCTGGTAAACTGTGCTTTGGAACTCATGCTCTGCAGGTTAAAATGTTTGACAGTAAAAGCAGTTGGATATTTGATTTTATTTTTAAAATGCATTTGAGATTTGGCTTTTCTTTAAATGTTCAACAACAAAATCTGAACCATTCCTATCTTATAAAAAATAATGAATGACGAGTGGGACGGGCCGTAGATATGGCAATATCACACGTCACTGTCTCTTGTGATACCAGTCGATACAAAAACACTGGGACAAGAATAGCAATACTTTTTTTTTACCAAGACCTCTGTTTCAAATGGAGTCCCGAACAGTTTGACTAACCAGAGTCACTATTTTATGACTCCTCTTGGTTGCACTTATCAATCACGGTAACGTGAACATAAGAAACAATGAATGAGAGAGGTAAATAACTCAAGTGACACATTTATTGAAATTAAATAATAATAATCCACAAAACACCATAATACAGCAAATAGTGAACAATTCTTCCTTTTTCTCTTTTTCCATTCTCTTTTCTGTTTAGATAGACAAATTGTTTTGTGCATTGTGTTGTGATACTGCTGCATATCTTTGTGGTAAGCTATTGTGAGTTGCTCTGTGAGACTCATTCCTAAATAAGGAACTTGCATTTCAATTTCTAAAGCTTTGGTTTTTTATTATTTAATTTATCTCATTCTATTGCAGATCCAGTGCTTGGAACCAAGCCTGTTACTACTCATAGGAATTAGTCTCATCAATTGAATCAATAGATACTCAAGTACTTGATAAATGTCCTTTCAGGTAGCTGATTTTGATCAGTACTGTTGTTCACTGTCATCTGTGGTTTTGTATTGCTTTCTGTGTGGGTTACAGATGTTATGTCTTGGCTTCTTTGCTGTAATTTGCTGCCTAAGAACAACTTAGTTGCCCCTCTGTTGAGCTTGTAGACTGGAAATTGGCAGGTTCATAAATAGTTCACCCCATGCCACTGTAACGGCTTTAGCATGTGTTTTGGGACCACATGGCTGGAAATAATAGCGTAATGGAGAAAGCTGCTTCTTGTGGCTGGTGGTGTCCACTCATTTACTTGGTGATCTGCTGAACAATCAGTGTGCCAAACCAAATTTACGAGCACATGGGCTCCCTCTCTCCAGCAAAGCCCCCTCTAATGAAATGCCCCTACTAGATTAATGTCTACACAGGGATGATTTGCATCCAGACCCACCTATAAATTTCAGGCAATGGCCAAAGAGAATTTGAAACTTGCACTCAAAATCAACTGCAGGCTGCCTTTAGGTGTAATAGACTGTCCCTCCTCAGCATGACTGCAGTCTTTCTGGAAGAAAGCCAGGCACTGCTGACCTCTGGTTCTCCCAATCAGGCCTATCACGACACTGTTACGGTTGTTTTGTGTCCTTTGATGTTGCTAGTTGTCTCATAAAACAGGATAATTATGGCCATAATGAACACTGTTACTTCATGGGGTTACTAGTAGGCTTCACCAAAAAAACGTACATGTTTAAATCGCCAAACTCAGCTGGATTTAACTTGCAAGTAAAGTCTTGATATGAATTCCTGTGGGATTTGAGAGTAATGATGTTAGTGGACTAGATAAGGCTAATATAGCGCCATTTGACATGCGTTTCAGAAACCACGATGATTGGATTGTGATTGAGCGTCGATTCAGTGAATGAAATGAGTGAAAACAAGGATGCCTGAAAGTCAAGCTGTGCGGCTTGTTTGCATTGCGCTTAAATGATTTATGACCGGGAACTTCAGGGATAAACAAATGGATCTGACTAAGGTGTGTTGATGGACATCGAAGCTTAAGTAAACACGCTCGTTTGGTTAAAGTGGTAGAGTCATATAAACCTAACTTCTTGTGTGTTTTTCTCTATTTTTTTTTTTGGGGGGGGGTGGTGTCTTTTTAATAATTTAATCTAACTACCTGCTGATGGTAGTGTATGAGTAGTGAGGTATATCAATTGTCTCACCTTACTCTGAGTAGGAAAGAAAGAACACACGCTGTCTTCTCAAAGCGCTGAACAGCTTTTGCAGATACAGTATTGTTTGGCCTATTCTTGCTGTTGGCCATGAAATGAAAATGATACAGTGCTGTTTTTATGGTGTTGTAGGTGCCGAAATGCAAAAAAAAAAATGGGTCATTTTAGCCAATTGCTAGGTAGTTGCTAGGCAACTTGATGACGTTATAATATATCATGTGCAATTCAAGTTTTGTGGCAATAAATGAGATGTTGTTGTCGTGTGCTTGCATGAGGTGTTAGGTTCATAAAACCTAAAAACAGGTTCTTTTAGCCTGTTGCTGTGTGATCGCATGATGACATCATAATATCTGACACCTATGAGAACCTTCAGGGGCCCAAGATATACTTATGAGCCAGGTTTGGTTGCTCAGCCCCTGATGCTGTAGTAGGATTTGGCAGACAAAGGAAGAAACTCACAAATAGACAGATATTTTGCGTATTATAGCACCAAACTGCATATGATGTAATGGAGCACTGAGCTCACGATTCACAAGTAGCACATTACAATGACAAGATTTTTTTTCTGTGTTCTCATTGTTGGTTATTTTCAGAAAAAAGCAAACAAAAACAGCTTTTTGCTAAACAGTTATGATATTATGTTTACTCAAAATGTACTAAATGATTCTCATCTTTTTCATTTTTGTCAGTTTTGAGCTAAAGAAGATTTATAGATGATAAAATGCTCTCTTCTCTGTTTATTCCCTGATGTTTTTGCTTTCTTTATTATTGCAAACTGTGATCAGCACTGAAACAGCACACTTGTAGCGGCCACAAGGCCAAAGTATAGTTGCCTGTTCATTCTTTATTTCTTCACAGTTGAACCAATTATCTGCCTCACAGCTGTCAAAACCAGCTGATGCAGCAGCTGAATCGAAGGCAATTTGTAGCATAGTACCTGTGGAGAGCTGTTTGAAATGCTGCCACTAGTTTTCTGCCAAGTGGGAGTGCGGGGTGTGTGTTTGTGTCTGTGTGTGCGTGAAAAGCTGACAAGGTGGAGGCTGAGTCAACAGTTAAACACAGATGAGGAGCTACTGCTTACACACACTCTTCTTAGTCACCATGGATAGATGTCAACACAGGCCTCCTTACGGCTGGCTGGGCTGAATTTTCTGTTGCGAGTACTTAACTGGTTTGTGTACTTAAGTTTGCTGATGGTTACTTGCTGGTTTAACAGGTTCAATTGCTTCCACTCAGGTGTTGGCTTGCAGTATGTGCGTTTCAGTGCTTGCAGATGGAGTGCACTCCTTCTCTTGTTCTTTATAACCTCAGACTTTGCAAGAGACTCTGAGGGCTCACCCAAATCCGAGCAATATGTTCAGGAATGCAGCGTGAGTAAGAGTGAGATCCCCCCCCTGTATCCAGCTCACTGTGTTAGGTCAGGTGTTTAAGACCACTTGGATTCAAAGTGGGAGAGAAGAGCAGTGGGCCTTTTTTAAATGTCTGGAAACAAAAAGTCTGATATTATTTAGATGCTATTGTAATATCGCTGATTGTGTTTATGTTTGAAACACAACCATCCAAAAAGTTGAGAGGCTGTTTATATACAAAGAAACACAAAATTTAATTTTAATTTAGAAACCATTTAAAGCATACGGCTCAGTTTCCCAGACATGAATTATACCCAGTTGTAGATCATAAACTTTTCTTCAATTTTTTGAATTTACTGGTTAGACTGGGTCTGGGACTGCAGTTAATCCATGGTCAGTAAACATGCTGATTATGTTATTTTGAACTATTATTTTAAGCTATTTTGAATCGGATGCCAGCAATCAGGGACAACATTGTTAGTTTAATTACAGTATTTACACGATTAGTTATAAAAGTGACTCCCTGAGGGATCGTCTTCTGGGAAAGAGTGAAATATTGTTGGTTCAAAGTGTTTGACAATATAGTACTAAAGTCAGATTGCAAAGAATTTGGGAATTCCCTTTAAAGAGGCAGAGAATCCACATCTCTGGATGAAATGGACAAAGAACTAATATTGAATGGCCATGCTTTTTGGGCCCTCAGGTATGACTTTATTCAAAATAGACATTTTTCTGTTGTGGAAATGTGTTGCTGCATCCAGAAATAATGTAGTTTAAAATTTTACCATGCAAAGAAACATAAACTATGTCCGCTTCCTCCTCTGGACCAGAGCTCAACTGTCCTGTGGTCTTGCAAAACAAAATTTGGACACTTTGTCCCCAAAGCTGAGGAGCACAGGCAACATCCAGCAAATTGTCTGAAATGGGGATGTCACCCAGCTTTTTCTTTCTTAAGCAGAGTTTTTGTCATGACATATCTACTTTTTCTCATACACAGTATAAAAGATGGACATGGCTACTAATGCCACCTGTTGGTATTTGAAGTCCCGTTTTCAGCATTTCCAGCGTAGCCAAAAAAGAATGTGAAAAGTAGGGGTTGACCTGTCTGTAAAACTGCATGCTCATTGGCTAACGAGTAACGATTCTTAAAGTCATTAGGAAAGCATTTATAGAGTCCGAAAATTGCTCTCCTATTTACTTCTTCTGATGTTTTACAGATATTTGACAACTAACCAGGTGGGATTAACTTGTCCATTTTGGCTGTCTGACAATCATGGTAACTATGCAGGAATAAGGTCCCAGTCACACAGGCCTAGAAAGTGATCTGCGATCTCAGAAAATGATTTGCGAAGTCCTAGTTAACACAGGTCTACAGATGGGTCAGTGACTTCCTGGTAACCACAACCACTAGGGGAAAACTTATATTTCCCAAACCAGTTTACAAACCACTTCCTTGTGATTGCTTTGTTCGCTAGCTAATCGCTGCGGTCATAGTTTTAATGGAAGCGACAGACTTGTCTTCAAACACTGGCCAGCTAATCCCTGACATTTACTGTGAAAGTGCATCACCTTCCTTACAACCAGTTTCACTCAGCAACATTATTGCACATGAAATGGACAACTTGCACATCTGTGTGAGGCCTTATTGATTCTTGACCACCATTCAGACTGCTTAAATTAGCAAGGTAATGTCAAACCATGCTGCACATATTTCAACAGTAATGCTGCTTGGAAAAAGAAAAACTACCTGTAAGAAGCCATTGAAAATCTTTTTGCTCATTGTGAAACCAAAAAAAAATGACAAAGGGTGTCTTGAACCTTTTGGGCGGCTAAAAAATGGTCTTAAGCACAGATGGGAAAACTCTGACTGGTACTCCAGTGTAGATGATGAGAAATTAAAGTGGGCAAAAGAACAATGTGGTTTTGTGCAGTTTTCTTGTACAAGTGTGTATGTGTGTACGAATGTGTGTTTGTGAAGAATTGCCACTTTCCTTTTATGCAGGAGCTGACAGCCTGTGGGGGTCATGCACCAGTAACTCCTCAGAGATACATAATTTGACAGCACCATGAGAAACAAACCACTACAGAGAACGGGACTCATTAGATCTGCTTAGCAAGACACATTTGTGCTTTTAATTAGCTGCTGATTAATACAGATCATTTAGGTCTCAGTAATATGGACACAAGAAGTGTGTATTGCACTGAGGAGCCTAAGACTTGATAAATGGACTTAATTTATGTACTTGACTGGGGAAAAAAATGGGAAGTAGGAATAAAGACACACAAACAAGCATCTTACCAGAGAAGCAAGTGTAAAATCTACATCAAACATTAAAATGATGCATCTTGACTGCAGTGTTCTTTGAAAAGGAAACGTCTTATAAAATATTGACA
Source organism: Oreochromis aureus (assembly GCF_013358895.1). Lineage (NCBI taxonomy): Eukaryota > Metazoa > Chordata > Actinopteri > Cichliformes > Cichlidae > Oreochromis > Oreochromis aureus. The sequence goes on along the minus strand of NC_052961.1, from coordinate 14,230,130 downwards.
ATAAATGTGAAAAGGTACACAAGAACGTCTAGCTTTGGTGTTCCTCCTCTGAGGAACCTGTTAGAGTGAGTGAGCTGTTATAGCCGACCGCAGGTTCAAGTCATTGATCATTTGATGGCATTGTTCTGAATGGAGGCAAGAGCCACGAAATTGCAAGAAGGCCTGTTCTGCTTCCAGTAGAAAGTTTTGTAAATTGAGTGCAACTCTGGATGTGATTTATTCTTTTTCATCACAGGTTGAAGGAGTTTGATCGCAGAAGCTTAAAGCATTTCATAACTGCCACGCTTGCTGCTGGATTACACAGTATATTATTCAGTAAAGCCACTAACTGTTTAGGTAACTTTGGAAATAACTTTGGTCTAACCAGTTCAGTTAAGGACTGCAACGTTCATAATGGCATTCCTGCTGTTAGCTTTGTCAAGTGCGAGGTGAAGAGGTCAGAGGTGAAGATGGGGCTGTGTGTCCTGATTTTTATTTATTTATTTATTTTAAATGTTGAGGCCGGTAGAACACAAAGTACAGTAAGAGAATACCAATACAAGTATGTGGTACAGCGCTGCTTGCATGCAGTATTAAATATGGTCTGCAGTGCAGTAGTCTTATTTGGAATGTCATCAATCAAATGCCTTAAAAAAAAAAAATAACTACAATAGCTTCTGATATTTTCTAAATAAGTGAAAGGAAATGGGTGCACATGTTTTTCTTTATTGCCCAGTACTATTTTTTTATTTTATTTTTGCCATATTAAAAGTGATGAAGTGCTAGAAGCTATTTCTTCAAGGCCTGAACCTACTGAATATTTTACAGTGAAAAACAAATAATGGGTTTCTAATTACATTGGAGCAGGCCTTTCCTGAAAGAGGTGAGGAAAGTAAAACGGCTTTAGGAAAATGTGCCCAAGCTTTAATAATACATGGTAATGTATCTGAAGGTGAAGAAAATGTTTTACCTACAAAAAGCCATACACAGTGTAAAAACAGGAACTCATAGGAAGCAAGGTGTGTTTGTCTGTATGTTGCACAGTAGATGATGTTCCAGTTTATTTGATGCTAAGCAGGGAGCTATGATTAAATGAGCAGACTAATGCATTTCTGCAGCCGTGTCCAGTTGCACTTACTCTTGCAGAAACGCAGATTGATAAACTCTGAGTCAGCGTTCTTTGCACTCGCTCTGCCCTCCCTGATCATTTCCTCTCTCACAACAGGAAACAGACTGTCCTCACTGCAACAGACTCTGTATCTGATCCAAAGGAGAAAAAAAAGGGCTTAAATATGTACCGTACACATGCAGTGAGGTAAAGGGCAAGTGGAAGCCACTGAGATGGCAGTAAATGTAATACTGGTTGTGGGGTGGAAATCTTAATTCTACCACTTGAGATTTCACTTCTCTGCAGGCTGCTATTGGAGAAACCACCCTCACAGCTTGAGGAGGCCTTCCTGTGGAATGATACTTCCAATGGGATTTGGCATTTCATGCATTATTTAAAAGGCTTTGGGAATGCACCTGAAAGTGGCTGGTGTTTCAGTGCAATGCAGAAGAAAAACAGCTCAACTTGGATTCTTGCTTTCATCCATGTATTTGTCATCATTAAGATGATAGTTTCCACTTAGATAAGGCAATAAAAAGTGGATTTTTAGTGGATTTTTATTTCCATTACCACCCTAATTAGCTTTGAGAACCTGAGTGAATTAATAATCCATTAATATTCTTGTCTCATATAACCCTACATTCTGAAGGCGCTTTTTCTCAACTTGCTGTTTTCTGTAGCCATTTCAGAAATCTAATTTAGCTCAAATCTAGTTGGTACAATTCCTGATCGAGTCCTAATGACTCAGTCAAAGAGGCAGGTCCTGCAAATCGCAGAAATGCAGACATTAGAGTTTTTACACTTCATTGTACATTGCTGAAAATATCCTCAGCAGCATGTCCTCAGTTTGATCCCTAGCCAGCAGGATGTGTACTGCATGCTTTCTTTCTCACCTTCTTTCTGCCTGTCTCTGCTGTGACTAATTAAGGCAAAAAAATGTCTTAAAATGGATGCACCTGTCACTTACAGCCTTAAAATGGCTTTAATTGGTGCTTCTATCAAGTCACTGTAACCGTTACAGAACTTTATGGTGAGTTTCAGCTTACTGTTTAGGTAACTTGATCATTTTGAATCGTTCTAACAGCTCATATGTGTTTTTTCAGTTGTTGCAGGCAGCTCTGAAACCCACTGAGCACTGACTGCTCAGCGCCAAATGGCAGACAGGAGAAGGGATGAGATGGTGAGCATCGGTTAAAGAGGGAAATATTTCCTTAAGGGATTAATAGAGATGCACGCGCTGGATTTTTAGACATGACATTCACCAAGTGGTCAGAAAGAGAAGTCTGTGAATGCTAATTTTAGTTGCTCTGTAACAGCTGGATTTGTAAATGAGCAGCTGCTTCTTGACAGTTTCCCATATTAAATTAAGAATTGTATGAGCACTTGCATTTGCAGCCTTTTTGCCAATGCCCTTCCATAGCCAACAAGTTAGTGACTCAGGGGCAGAAAGTCAGGCTCCATATGAATACAAATGACTGATGATACATGGAGCTGTATAAGATGCAGCAGACTGTCCATTTGTCTTCTGTACAAGGGTGACAGTTTTGCAGGACACCATAAAAATGAATGCCTCACCACACAAGTCAGGATTTCTGCAAATGCAGTACTAGTAATGGTAGTAGTACTAGTAGTACTAGTAATATGAGTGGTAGTTGTAGAAGTCATATTCAGTCTGCAGGACGGAGGAGCTGTCCAGGGTACTGACCATTTCTTGTGTGCTGTGGCCGCCTCTGAGGATGGCTGGTTAGAAAGTCTAAGTGGGAAGTTGTTTAAAAGATGGAAATATAATTTAGTCAAAGATTTGCGAAGGATGGTTTTTGTCTGATCATTTTTTTCACTGATGCATTGTATACACAGCAATCAATTTCTCCAGTAATTGTATCTGGACTGCAGGATGTGTGTCAATGAATCTCATCCCACCACTGCATTATATTGACTCCGCTGTATTCTTACCTCAGCCTAGTTCCACAGTCCAAATGGGATTTGCGTTAATGAAAATGCAGACGGTATCAGGTTTGTTCTGTGCTTTATGGAAATAATTAAGATTTTTGGATGTCGTTGCTGAAAAATTGCTGACAGTCTTAAGGAGATGTTTAGGTGAGATATAGATATTTGAAATGAGAGGAATGGTACATGGCCAACACACAGGCAAGCAAACAAGTAAAATGACTTGGAATGATGAGGAGGACAATGAAGAACTATACAGAGACCACACTCTTCTTTGCATGGTTGTTTATGGTCCATTAGTCCATTGACTTTGAGTAGGCCAATCCCAAACCTTTTTTCTTTTTCTTCATGGTCACTCAGATGTGAACTTGCTGGTGTGTTTGGGACATTGACATAACACAAGTAAGCCTGAGCTTTTGGACATGACATTCGTGTTGGAGATTCTCCTTCAAGATTTTCTGGTAGAGAGGAAGATCCATCCATCCATCACCCTACCAACACCACCATGTTCCATTGTTGGTATGACGTTCTTTTTATGCTGTTAGTTTTACATCAGATGAAACCTTCCAAGTCATCATGAAGATGTTTTTTGTTTTGTTTTGTTTTTTGGCAAATCTGAGACGAGCCTTTGTGGAATTTTTTTTTGTTTTGTTTTTGTTTTGTTATCAGTGGTTTTTCACCTTTGAACTCTGCCATATATGTCATTCTGGTCCAGTCTCTTTTTTACTGTTGAATCATGAACACTGAGCTTAACTTAGGCAAGTGAGGGCTGCAGTTCTATTGTGGCCTCATGGATGAGTCGTTCATGTGCTCTTGTAGAGATTTTGGTAGGCCAGCCACTCATGAGAAGGCTCTCACGAGAGAGCCACTATGCTTTCACTATAGTATGTTGACAGTCCCGGACTGGCCTGTTTTCCTGCTGTCACAGCTATGTTGTTGATGGAGGTAGTGTATAAAGTATGTGGTTGTACCACATACTTTTTAACATGTGGGCCACCCTTGCTTATGCTCTTTTCGGTCAGTCATCCAGCCACAGAGAAATTCTAACATATAAAGAGCTTAAGTAAAACAGAGTCTTACAAGCTATGAAAAGTCTCCACTGTAGCCACGGTGTGTGCTTTTCATCCCTTTTTTTTCTGTTTTTGATCCATATTTCCTTAAATGAATCAACATGTGAATACTGCATTTTGTATTAATTGGATTATTTGTTTGATCTGAAACATTTCACAGCACTGTGGCTGTTACAACCAGAGTTTTGTAGTTTCACATTTTTGTCCAGGAGTTGTCTATTTTGTTACGCAGGCCATCATGAAAGTTTCATGCCTATCTAAGGGCTAAGTGCTCTGCTATGAGTGACCCTAAAATTGTGTATTAAAAAAAATGGCCAGCCTTTTATTAAGAAAGCACATACCCTTGAAGCTTTATACCAGGACCCAAAGGGAGGAAAAAAGCAGCTAAAAAGAATTTGGCTCTGTGTCACTTTATTAACTTTTGTGATTTTCCTGCTGTGATGTGTCTGCCAGTCTGTCTGTGATGGATTTGGTCTCTCTTGCTTCCCCATATACCTCAAGAGGGCAAAATGATAGAAACTTTACTCAATCCAGTACAGAGCGAGCAGCCACTATACGGCCTCAAAAACAACTGCAGAATTTAATCAACACCAAAGTACAAAAAGGTTTTTTTGTTTTGTCTTCAAGGACAAGATACTGGATTCAGTAGACACATTTTTGACACACTCAGTGGAATAATTTGTAAATGTCACACCAAAGTTGTATCTGGAATATAAATTGTGTCCATTTCTCAGGAGACCAGATTGATCTGTTCAAAAGTGTAGCACCTGTCAGTGCCAGATAGCTGCACTTTACTGCAATAATGCAGCTGCTGAATCAAAGCGTGGTGGTTAGTGAGCCATTTTATGTAACTTCACTTGTCTTTAGCTGTCCTACTGAAACACTGCAGCATCCCTGTTTCTACCTGCTTAACAAAAACCATTAAAACCATGTGTCTCATTTGTTTTTCAGATCTGAATGTGACTCCTCCAGAATGGTCAGGTATGTCCACCTGCTTTTAATAATGTATTATTGTTGTTTTTATCTGTTCAGGTTGATGCATCTGCCTGAAACTTATCTATTTTAAAGGAAGGCTTGTGCCTTTTGGGGAAATTGTCTTATTGCTCCAGAAAGTACTTTGGTGAAAACACTGTCCTACATAAGTCTTTCAGTTTGAGTGAGGAAAATGAATAACCAAGGATCATGAGGCTAGCCAGGGTAAGTGAGGAACTGAGGTAGGGCTGTTATTGGTGTTTCTTGATATTGCAGTGTGGAGGAAGTAATGAGATTTTTATGTCCAGTCCAAGGTCACACTCTTCTGTTGATAGTTGCTGGCTGTGTGAACTTCGATAGCTGGAGATTTATAGGTTTGTCTCTCCTGACAGAGTTAAGTTGTGGGTTGATTTAAAACTGTAATGCGAGTCCATCATTTGCTGTGAACAAAGCTCAGGGAATATGGCTTGCATGCAGAGAGTAGATGGGCTTCTCTTGCTGGTAAACACACTCCTTATCTGCAGTTTCTCTCTTTAGGGATGTCTCGCTGATCCAAACAGTCTCTCCCCCTGCCTCTGTAGTGCGGTGTATCAAGAACCTAACAGTGTCTAGAAAAGTTGAAAAGATTGTAGCAGAGCCTGTCCCGTGTTTTTGATACCAATTTTCCAGGCTGTGTCTGTTCTTTCCTTATACGCTCTGCTGTCTGCACTCCCAGGCTGCTTCTCTTCTGCTCTAAATGTCCCATTACAAATCTGAAGCAAATTCAGAGGGCCACAGCCTGAAGATGTGTGCCAGTCTTTGTCATTGTACACTCCCAGGATATATGTACTTCAGTATGTGCGTGCAAGGCAGAGACGTGTGTGTATATGAGGTTTGTTTCACAGTCGGTGTCTAAATCATCCCAGAAAATGGGTTATATGAAACTTTTATGCATTATGTATGAATTTGGATAAATCAAAGCGTTTATCCTTAATTTTCTATTTTGGACATTTTTTTTTGGCTATTACCAAATATTAATTTCACTTTAGCTGCAAGACTTTCTTTGGACATTACCAGGGTTGTTGTCTTCTTCCTGTGTCTGAAACAGATGTGAACAGAGTTTTTTGGTTATCATAATTATATTTTTTCATATACCTCAGCCCTGTAAAAGCACAGCAGTAGAAATGGAGGACAAGGCTTGAGAGCCAAATAATCCCATCTCACCAAATTGGTGTTTTGATGTAGTTGGAAACGTCTCAAATGGCAGCATCCTTCTGTGTGCAATTCTTGCTTGTGAATTTGGCCACAAGTCCCAGAATCTTCCCTTCGTTAAGCGTCCCAAGACTGTTAATGTGCTTATGTGTAAAATGTGGTTCGAAATTCAAGCATCAAGCATCTCTGCCAGCACAGTTTGGATCTTGCGGCTTTGCTGGAAGCTGCACACAAACTTGATACTGACTTATAATAATTGAGACTGAATTCTGGCTGCTGCTCACTTTTTAGCAATAAAATTGATGGTAGGCTGTGGACAAATCAGTGAAAAGCTTCGTGACCTCTCACCCCACATTGCAGGACTAAATCTACACTACATTTTAGAAATGGATTGGTATGTGTGTTGAGAGAATAATAAAATACTTTTTAAGCCTATGAATAAATCCATCAGCAAACAGTTTAAGATTCAAGCATTGATTTAATTGAATGAATAATTAGAGCAAAGTGCTGAAATGCTTTTAGGGAAGCTTGATATGTATAAAATAGTCCAATTGGTTAAAGAGAGTAACTAAATCTGAAAAGAACAATTTACCAATACAAAAAAGAAGAAACTTGTATTTGATTTTAAAATGAATATACACAATCCTATAACACAAAAAGCCTTGTTAGCTGTGTTTCTATGTCTGCAGACTCCTCCCACATGATCAGGAATTATACCTTAGGCACCTGATGGTTCTTATCTATATCACGTAGTATGATGTCATCATGCTGCCTAGCAACCACTTAGCAGTACGCTAAAAATACCTCTATTTATTTAGCATGTACGCTTCCTGTATAGGACCTTATGAAAGCATCATATCATTTTTACCCCTCAGCCGTAAAAGGCTGATGTGGTATTGTAATCACCCTGTGGGGCAGGCAGGCGGTGTACTCAAGTTTTTCAGTACAGCGATCTTATTTTTTATGCCATAGGTGCATCTACTAAAAATCTCAGACGAGTTTAATCTCAGTGGCCTCGACCTTAAGCTCAAGCTCAAGCTCAAGGTCAGAGGTCAAGTTTTCTGAAAATCTTGTGAACACAATAAATTGAGAATTATGTTACCTGGGATTTTCAAATTGATACCGTAGGTGCATCTATTAAAAATTTCAGAGGTGTTTGAAACAACTGAGTCTCGCTGTTTGAATATTGACCTCAAGGCCAAAGGTCAGCTTTTCTAAAAATCACCTGGGATTTTCAAATTTATACTGTAGGCGCATGTACTTCGAGGCTGAGGGGTAACACCAGTGGTTGCATGTATTTTTATGTCAGGAAAATAACATCTAATCTATAGCCACAAAACTTAAGTCTTTAATTATATATTGTGATGCCATCAGGTTGCCTGGAAATCACCTAGCAATGGCCATATAAGACTTAGTTTTTTACCTTTATGCACCTACAACACATGAACTCATCCCATCATTTTAATTCATGGCAGTATCATCTCATTTATATCAACAAAAGTTGAATTATGTTACAATACCGTCACGTTGCCTAGCAACCACATTGCAATGGGACCATATGGCCCATTTTATTTTTTTCTGTTCATGCTCTTATGGTGCTTTTATGAGGTTTTGTATCATTTTAATTCAGCCATCTGTTCATGCTATCCACAAAATCTCAGTGGTGCTTTTTATGAGGGTTTGTATCACCTTTAAATGTAAAAAGACCTTTTCTTGATTTATGTGAGCGTTAAACAAGTAAAAGTAAAATTGATCTCTTTGACTTTTGATTAATTATTTTGAGTTTTAGAAATAAAAATTAGGCACTCAGTTAGCTGCTTTATTTTACAATTTATATATTCAAACTGTCCACAATCTAAAATACAGTGTAGGTCAGATGTATTTACAAATAAGTAAAGGCAATCAAGGTGATCATAGCAGTGGCACAATTGAGATATAAAATGAGAAATTCTAAATGTAAAATCTACAGAACATATTTTAAATGATGATTTTTAACATTAAACATATTTAAATGACATTTGAAACGATAAAATCTTTGTATATAAAATGTATATATAAAATCTTTTTTTAAGCCTATTTGTGATTCCATACTAAGTTTCTCTATACACATCTTCTGTGTCTTATAAAAAAACTTTCATGCTACTGCTTCTAATGTTGTTCCCATGATATGGATATACTATCTCACTGCAAATATTCTTAGCAACCAACCAGCAGCCAGATTCAAATTGCTGTGACAGCTACCATAAATTTCTCCGTCACTCACTCGATTCATCTTGGCCCTGAGTTTCCTTTTGTATCGCAGCTTAAAGCCATTTACTGTAAAATCGCTACAACTGCCAAAACAGCACTCTGCTGACAACACACAGCAGACTTACAGTCACTTACATCTCTCACCCTGTTAATATGCCACACCATGACACAAGTGAGTCTGGCTGTTTAAAATTTTGTGTGTTACATGGCTT